>NC_048311.1:36322690-36453089 GCF_013100865.1 Trachemys scripta elegans
TAGCCCAAAAAGATAAATCAAAGCTCCAAGTTTAGGAAGAACTGGTGGTAATTCTCTATGAACAAAAGAGCTTAGTTACCTTAAGTTCCTTTGGCCATTTGTCATTCACTCTAATTCCCTTAGTGTGGTATGTTACATGAAATGCTGTAGCAAGAGTGTCTCTCTTTTGGCTTTTTAAAACATAGAATTAAGCTGAAAAGAAAGGAACCCCCCCTAATCCAGTGTATATATGCTGTATTGAGACCTGAGTAGGGAATTCATAGGCTCCAAATGATTAATTGACCATTTCAATCCACAATCATTTTCCCACCTTGGTCAATTAACAGTGTAATATATGTTACAAAATTCCCCAGGTGACTGTTAATTACCTTTGAATTTCTTCACTATGGTGGCCAGAACTGCAGAATTTTGAGAAGATTCCCGGATTCTCCATTTCAGTTCAGAAGACAAGGCCACTGGGTTCTGAAACTTCTCCCTCTCACAGTTGAAGAAGACCCCAGTGTTATTCATGATGGAGTTTGTTCATATTTTTTTTTCTAAAATTAATTTTATTCTAGTGAATGGTTGTAGCTCCCCAGACCTTGGAGGATTAAATTCTCTATTGCCCCAGGAATAGGTCCAATACCAGCTACCAAATACCTCAATGCCCAGCCGAGTCGCCTCACTCCCCCGCCAGACCCCCGTGCCTGCCGCTTGCTCACAGCGTCCCTCCTCACTTCCCCGCCCCTGAGGAGAGGTGATGTGGTGAGCAGCGGGGACCTTTGCGGGGAGAGGTGGAGTGCAGGCAGGCAGGCAGCGACGGCAGCAGCAGGTGGTGGGTGGGTGGGGCCTCCTGTCCCTCGGGGGTGCCTGCGCCAGGGAAGGGACTTCAAAGACAAATGAGCACTTGCCTTTCTGATTTTCTTTTCACATTTCCCTAGCTTTTGTCATGAGATTTTCTTGTTCTTTGAACAAAGAAAATGACCAGTATCTATCTGCAAAAACACTGAGGGTGAGTGCTGGATACGCACTCTGAGAGGCAGAGACTGAAACGGGGAAGGAAGTTACTGCCTGATCCCTGCAGAGATGTGAGATACACTCAGGAGGGGGTGGGGTGGGGGTGGACAGGGCCTTGTGTGACATTACACTCCATATTCTTCACAGAAATATTGTTATGATATGAATATGGCATAGCTAAGATATGTTTTATGCAAGATGGGTCATGTGAGGTATCATTGAAAGGGTTATGATCTACTGAATGTGTTTATCTAATTTATATACCTGTATCATTTCTGTATGTGAAATTAGGAATATTGGCTATGTAACCATTACAACTGTGTGTGTATTGGGGGGAACACCCACCAGACAGCAGGCAATCAGCCTGGATGGGCCATTAAGAAGGACAATAGAACTTTCAAGATACTAATCTCCCACCTTCCTGAGAAGCTTCCTGGGATGCTGCTTTGACACTGCAAGGTCAGCTGATGATATCACCTGGTACGGAGTCCCACCTTGGACACTGCTGGTACTTTTCCACTAGAAACAAAGGATTCCCGCCTTATGTAAATTCTATTTACGGCTGGGAAGGAAGGCAATCCGGGGTCTTCTCCACTGCCTGCCCGCCCAAGAAGGAAGACTGCTAAAAACACCTGGAGAAACAAAGGAACTAAGCAGGGGAAAGGCCAGGGCTGAGTCCAGGCTGAGACAGGGGTCTAGCCTGTAAAGAGTCATAACTGGACCTCTGAGCTGCAGAAATTCTGCAACCTGCCTAAAACAACATTTACGGTGAGAAATTATATTTGTAACCTGTTTCTTCAGTGTATTAAGCTTAGTTTAACAAATGTATTTGGGCATAAGCTTTCATGGGCTAAAACCCACTTCATCTGATGCATGGAGTGAAAAATACAATAAGCAGTATATATATTACAGCACATGAAAAGCTGGGAGTTGCCTTACCAAGTGAGGGGAGGAGAGGGTCAGTGCTAACGAAGTCAATTGAATCAAGGTGGAAGTGGCCTATTCTCAACTCTTGACAAGAAGGGGTAAATGTCAACAGAGGGGAAATTACTGTTTGTAGTGCTAACCTAATCACCTTGAATTGGCCTCGTTAGGTCATCTGCTCACACTTCTTGCAATGATCCTGAGGACCAGTGTGACATGAGCCTTTATTAGCGACCTCCCATGGCCCATGGTGGATAAATACTATGAAAGCAATGCATGAGGAGTAGTGAGTTGGTCAGGCCCAATTGGCCTGGTCATCATAGAACAATGCACCCTTTTCCGGTCATCACTGAAGGGCTCTTAGTGTCATAGGAGGCAGGGTCTGGGGTAGGGGGTTGCAGCGCGATGGGTTTTCAGACTCTTCTAGGGGTCTGTGGTGAAAATTTTTCATCTCCAAGGGAAATCCCCTCTGGCTGGCATTTCCCATGTGCCTGCCTGCTGCAGGACAGTCAATCCGCCTGGGGGAGCATTTTTTTGAGCTTCTCCCACTGACATAGCTGCCGCCACTCGTTGGGGGTGGATTAATTAGCTCTCCTGCCGGCTTAGAGTGGATACACTAGAGCAGCATTTCTCAAATGTGGTCACCGTTGATACCAGACACCTCTGTGTTCTTGGGGAACCAGGATGCAGTATCCAGACTGACTCATGAAGGCCACCGCCCCCGCCTCCCGCCTCTGCTTAAACCAAAACCCATCAGAGGGAAAAACTTGCAGAGAGCAGTGAAGGGTGTTGGGAGACACACCTAGACCCCTCCTGACAAGGGTAACAAGATTAAGACATCTCCATTGGCATACAGAATGGAGAGCAGAGACAACTCCCCTAGCCTCATCTGCATGAAAGATGGGACAGGAAGACATCTCAATTTACATAGAGAATGGAGAACAGAGAACCACACTGAATTCTGGGACCAGAAAAAGCAGGGAAGCACTGCATCATGGGAATCTCTGCTCCAGATGCTAATGAACCTATGGCTGCACACACCCAGCTCAGCAATTATCAGATCAATTCTAGTAACGAATCCTTAAGTGATATCCAAATACTGAAGCAGCCTAGTTGCATTGTGAGCTCCCTGGAAGAAAACACCACCCATAGCCAAGAGTGATCAGCTCCTATTGTCTAGTCTAAAGAACCCTTGAATCATCAGCTAACCTATAAACAAATCTAGTGTTCTCCCTTGAACAATTGTATTTTCTCTACAAAAATCCCTTCTCACCCTCCAGTCAGTGTTCTGATGCTTAGATCCAAACTATGCATCAGTTCCACTGGAACTCCATCTTCTCCTGACTGATCATGCTGGGGGCTCTGCCTGTCTCCAGCATTCAGGACCCTCCACTACCACCATCACCTGGGAACCCCGACCAATTCAAGCCTCATGGAGTAGGTGAGATCTCCCCTCTTTCTCTCTCTCTGTTTTCCTTTCTACCTTAGGTTTTAACCTTTAATCATGTATGTTATGTTGGTTTAGTCCTCCTTGTGTAGTTATCACTATTATTCAATAAATAACTTTTATGGTTAACTTGATTGCTTCTCTCTCTCTTGCTGAACTTTACTCTTTTGTGTTTTTAGCTTCCCCCATTCACTCTACAGCAACGCTTCTTTTACCTAAGCTAAAGATCCCTGCATCGCCCAAAATACTGTGGGCTTTGCTCATCAAGTAGGTTACTGCCAGTACAATTGTAATGTGAGAGCGGGGATAGGGACGTGCTGAATCTGGGACGCATAAGGGTAACAGCTTTGAAAATGCTGCTTGACCCAGTCCATAGAGCCCAGGGGCATATAAGGAGAGACAGCTTGAAAGTGCTGCTTCCTCCAGCCCAGTGAGTCCAGAGACATATAAGGGGTCAGCTTGACAGTGCTGATTGACCCGGTCCGCTCAGACTTGCTCTGTTAATGTATGTGTGGGTGTGGGTGTGTTCATCCAGTTCTGGGGCAGGAGTAACCCAGCCCTAGGGAACCTAGGTACTGCAGGATAGCTCCATTGGGAGGAGACTTGCAGAAGGGAGAAGTAGAACTCTGTATGAAAACACAAGTGACACAAGCAGTACATTGATAGAATTACAGAATCCCCTTCCCCAGAAGAGTAACCCGAATAAATGAGGGTAGCCCAAAGTAATGGGCAAATCTGGTAACACCGTGGCCACATGCAGCCACCCAGGGCTTTTCTTGCGGCCACAGCTACCTGGACGGTGATTAGGGTGGGTGGCAAAGCAGCGGCCCCTCCCCCAGACTCACCAGCAGGGTTTGGGCCCTGTCCCCTTCTGGAGCCACAAACGCTGGAAGAGCAGGCAACCGGTGTGTGTTCCCATCTTGTCGCCGGTGGTGGGGCTTGCGTTTCCGGCTTTAGCCCTGGTGGCTGCTGGCAGGCTCCAGCCCTGGCACTTCGGGCTCCAGCCCCAACCCAAGACTCAAGCCCCCCACCCATTGCCATGGCCTCTTCTGTCCCCGGGCTCCAGCTATGCAGCAGTAGGCTCCAGATCTCTGCTGCAGGACTCTGGGCCCCGGGCTCACCACCCCTCCCACCGCCACTGGCCCCTGCTGCTACCCATCCAGGGCTTAATTTGTCTCCCAATTTGCTGAGTCTGAGTAACTCTGCTGTAAAAAGTGATATTTGTATGTTTGTTAATCACTTTCTGCTGCCTCCCAGCTCGCTAGCAAGGCTGCTGCTGTGAAACGTGCTATTAACAAATGTACAAACATCACTTTTCACAGACGCAGACTTACTAGCGAGCAAGTCTTTTAAAAATAACGCAACCAAAAAAGCAAAAGAAACAATAATGAAAAAATAAAAAGACAAGAATATGCAACTACCTTATTTGTGTTTCTATTCTGTGTAGGTCCAGTAAAGAATACAGAGAACTGTATTATTGAGTGTGCAAAAAACCCCAAAACCTATGTAAATAAATTACAAGGATCTGGACATGGATATGTGCATATTTATTTGTTTTTCCTAAAGTTAATTAAGTATTTTAGGAAAAATTCTCAGAGTGGCCACCAGTGGGAACCCCTGCACTAGAGAGCTTACAATGGTGCAGCTGCATCAGTAGCCATAACCTAAGAGTGCTTCTAATATCTTACTGTCTGTACTGGGCTATCTTGATTATCATTTCAAAAGTTTTTTTTCACTTACTTAGTTGGCCTCTCAGAGTTGGTAAGACAACTCCCACCTGTTCATGCTCTGTGTATGTGTGTATATATATCTCCTCAATATATGTTCCATTCTATGCATCCGAAGAAGTGGGCTGTAGTCCACGAAAGCTTATGCTCAAATAAATTTGTTAGTCTCTAAGGTGCCACAAGTACTCCTGTTCTTTTTGCGGATACAGACTAACACGGCTGCTACTCTGAAACCCATCTAATATCTTGATCTGTTTCTGGCCTAGCAAAATGAGGCCCTGCACTTAACTCGGTGGCACTGGTCTGTTTCGATGGCTGCATCTGACCAATTCCCACATTGCAGGGGATTGTCTGGGCGCCCATCAGGAGAAGGGGGATGATTTTGGTGACAATCAGGAAACAATGAGGGGGAAATAGGGGACAATCCTGAATGGGCAAAGCACCAGTCCCTGACACAGTGCAACAGGAGCTTTAGTGCCGACATCCAGGTGCCCAATGGGGAGCTGCAGTCAGTGCCCACACCGGGGAGCCAGCCGGGACATGGGCTGAGGCGATTCCTGGGAGGGGGGCAGACATGAAGGGGTTTAAATAGAGCCCAGGGCTGGGTTCATCTGGACCTACAAGTAACCGGAAGAACCCAGTGGCAAAGCTCTGACAGTTCCATGACCCGAGCTAGGGGAGCAGAGCTGGTAGCTCCAGCCCAGGGCTGGTAGCCAGTGAGTGTGGTGTGGAGACAAGAGACCAGCTCTGACCACCTGCTCCCTGTGCCAGTCTGTTACCAGAGCGAATCACACACAGTGTCCCCGGCTCCACTCGCCCCTGGATTCTCTGGAACAACCGGAATCTCCATAGATACCTCCCTTCTCCCCCCTCCCCGGATCTCACGTCTCTTTCTGTCCCCCCATTGATCCTGTGGCTTCTAGCCAGGACCTACATAGTTTCTGGGAGAAGCTGCCCGTGCCCAGGGGAGGTGGGGCCCCAGGGGGCAGGGTCTGGGGCAGGGGGCTGCAGTGCGATGGGTTGATCGCTAGGACCCAGGAGCAGCTGGGTGGGAACAATGGCCGGGTTCCCTGTATCCCGGCGCCAGGAAGTGACTCGCAGCCGTTGCGGTGACTCTGGCTCCCGGCGAGATCCCCGAGCCCCGGCGGCTGGTGCTGGGAGCCCGGAGCCCGGGCTGCAGCCGGGAGAGGGGAATCTCCAGCAGGGCCCTTCCCGCTGTTCCCCAGGAGCCTCTCCCAGGGCAGAGCCCCCAGCCCGGCCAGGCCCCTTCCCGGCCCGGCCCGGCCCCTGCCCCAGGGGGCCCCGCTCGGAGGGAAGGTAAGAGAGACCCGCCCCCCCGTCACCCCCGGGCTGCAGGGGGAGGTTTGGCCCCAGGCTGCTCCCAGCGGAGCTGGCTGCGATTCCCGCCCTGGGCCCGGGAAAGCTGCCGCCAGCTCCCGGTGTGTGCGGGGCGGGGGGCCACCCCGGGCCATCCGCTGCCCCCACCATCTACTGCTTTGCTCGTGTGAAGGTGCCGCTCGCTGACCTGGGAGGCCAAGGGGCTCTGCTGCCCTAGGGGTAAGAGCGGGCAGAGGAGACAAATGTGGGGACAATCCGTGCAGGGGCCAAACTGATGTGCAGGAGGGTCAAGGCGCTGGAGGTAGCGGAAGGAGGTGGGGAAAATCAGAGACGGGGTAGTTAGGTACCAGGGTTAAGAATGTGGCTAAGGCCCGGCCAGGCAGTATCAGTGGGGAAACCCCAGGATAAGTAAGGGCAGAGGAGTTAAAAGTGACAGCAATGGGGGTGAGCAGTCTGCAGTGGTTGCAAAAAAGGATGTTGAGGTGTCAAGGGGTTCCCCCCGGAGGGGGGGGGTGCTACACCTCAGCACCTGTTCCCAGGGCTGGGTTCTCTCACAGCTGCATCCCAAGGCCCAGAGGCATGGAGCTGCTAAAGGAGACCTGATTCTGCACAATATTTCACATACCCCCCTTCCCCCGCAAAGTTTTAGTGTTTAAAATAATCCCCGATCAGTCGCTATCTCTGCATCATGCCTCACTGATGCAGGAAGGCTCTTGGTCTGCCTAAGGATCCATGAATGGGAACGGTTCTGCTGGTGTCAGAGTGGGCTGGGATGTAGGAGACCCAGGTCTCAAGCAGAGGAGGAAAGCAGATTTGAACAGGGGTCGCCCACATCCCAGGTGAGTGCTGAAAGATAGAAGGTGGGACAGTGACATGGGGGGAGGCTGAAGAGGGGCAGGGGGTGTAAGTAAGGGGGGATTGACGGGGGAACAGAGATGTGTGAGGCCGGGGGCAGGAGGGGATGGTGGCAGGGGGTAGCTGTTGCACTGAAGGGAGGATGGGGTGATGCAGGGGGGGAGGATTATGGGGCTGAGGGGAACGACGCTGGAATAGAGGGAAGATATGAGTGGGGGGTCACTGCGAGGAAAAGGGGGGATGTGGGGAGAGGAGGTTGTGAGGAGACTGGCCGGGGAAGGGAGAGCCGGGGGCAGGGATAAGGCGGAGGGGTGGGGAGAGATACAAGGGCAGCTTCCCTGCCTAATGGGGTAAGGGAGGTTGAGGGGGCTGCCCTGCCCTGCCCAGCCCAGCAGCCAGTGGGGATTTGTTCCCCTACAAATGGTCAAACCAGCAGTGAGGAATGGGCAGGGTGACCATTCATCCTGAATTGGCAAGGACAGTCTTGTAATGCAGAGTTCAAGTCCTGGTCCTGAGCTGAATGACTCCGGGACACCATTTGTCCCAGATTCTCTGCGCCTGCCCCAGGCTCCGGGGCAGTGCCAGCCTGTTCCCCGTGGGTGGGATTGAGGTGGGCCTTAGCCCCCCTTCACCATGAGGCCCCGCCCCCGGCTCCTCCTCTTTCCCTGAAGCCCTGCCACCTGACCAGGCCAGAAGCTAGATCAGGGCCATAATAAGAGCCACCCAGGCTGCAGTGGGGAGCCCCAGACCCTCCACCTGCCCTGAGTGGCATGCCCTGGGGGGGTGGGCACATGTGCCAGGGGCTGCTCTTGAACACCCTATCCCCCTGTCCAGGGCAGGTGGAGGGTCCCTGGGCAACTCTTATCACAACCCAGCTTCTGGCCTGGGCAGGGCATTAGGAGGAGGAGCAGCAGGCGAGGCCTCTAGGGATAGGAGGGGTGGGGCCATGGAGGGGGCGGGGCTCCTGCATATGTCCTGCATCCTGCTTTTGCCTTTTTTGAAAGGTGACCTAGGAATTGGGAGCGGACAGGAGACTTCCCCGGAAGGGCTGAGAATTTACAAAGGCAAATGTCCACCCAGAACCCCTCCCCCAACACAGCCAGCTCCCAATTTCATATTTGTGTTTAAAGGCAATCTCATTATTTGGGTGGGGGGGTCTGACTCCTGGGTTGACAGGACTGAACAGGGGCTGGTCTGATTTCTGTGCAGGATTCGGTGTCCAACCAGAGTCACTGCGAGCCGAAAGGAGTGGAATTGGGGTTTGGTTTGGATCAGTGGCAGTCAGTGTGTTCGGTTCTGGTTCAAGATGACCCAAAATAGTTCAGTTACCAGGCAGTGCCCCAGAAGGGGGGAGGGAGTTGGGAGTGAGCCCTGTGGCTTGCTTCAGTGGGGAACTGAATTTGGGGCATGGGGCCTGCCTCAGGTTGTGACAGTTGGAGGGAGGAGCTGCCCCAAGGGGTGGGGACAGGTGAGAGGAGGCCTGTCTAAGGGGAAGAAGAATTGAGCAGCCTTTTTCCTTGGCCTTGAAGAGTTAATGTTAACTTCTGGGACAGGGAGTCCCCACTTCTCTCCCCTTCCTCCCTGCTCCTGTGGGCTGCCCCCTTCTCTTTTTCTGCCGGACAGGCTGTTCCGGTATCGATCACATGCCTGGGGGTTGTTTTGTTGTCTTGTTTTATAATGAATGAGATCAGAGTAGGTTTTATTTTATTTTGTCATATGTTGAGCTGAAAAATTGCTGAAACTTCATTTTAACTGGAAGCCATTTTTCCCTGAGTTCGATTCAGGTTCACTGAGGAAGAGGAAAAATGATGGTTTAAGTCTGGTTCCATAGGTGCCGACTCCGTTGGTGCGCCGGGGCTGGAGCACCCACGGGGAAAAATTGGTGGGTGCTCTGCACCCACTGGCAGCTCCCCACCCCAGCTCCCCTCTGCCTCCTCCCCTGAGTGTGCCGTGTCCCGCTTCTCCCCCCTCCCTCCCAGCGCTTTCTGCCGTGAAACAGCTGTTTCACGCTGCAAGCGCTGGGAGGGAGGGGGAACACGGCGCGCTTGGGGGGGGGAGGTGGGGGCGGGCTGGGGATTTGGGGAAGGGGTTGGAATGGGGGCGGGGCAGGGGTGGAGTCGAGGGGCGGGGGCTCGAGCATCCACTGGCGCTGGGAAAAGTTGGCGCCTGTGTCTGGTTCCAGTTCAGTTAAGCATATCGGTTCAACCTGGTTCTCTGGTTCTGTTCTGGTGGAGTCCAGGTGGGCAAATGAAATCTGCAGCCACTGAACTGTCCTCATAAGGAAGGCTGGGGGGCTGGTTATTGCTAAGGCAGAGGAGGCTGGTGTCTGTCTCTGTCTGCTCATGATTAAGGCTGCGAGTTTGTCACGGAACTCACGGATTCTGTGACTTTCCATGACTTCTGCAGCGGCTGGTGTGGCTGCCTCCGGGGATGCCCCAAGTAGCTCAGGTCCCTGGGCCAGTCTCACCAGCCACTGCTGGGGCAGTCCCGGGCCAGCACCCCTGCCCCCAACAACAGCAGGAGGAGTTTGCATGTGGGAGGGGGCTCAGGGCTAGGGGTCGGAGTGTGGGAGGGGGTGAGGGCTCAGGGTGACACTTACCTTCGGGGGCTCCCCGGAAGTGACAACAGGTCCCTCCCTCGGCTCCTAGCTCCACGCGCTGCCTCCACCTGCAGGCACTGCCTCCACACTTCCCATAGACTGTGGTTCCTGGCCAATGGGACCTATGGGGTGGCAGTTCACAGAGCTAGGAGCTTAGGGAGGGACATGTCCTGTGGCATGGGAACAGTGGGGGTGCTGAAAGCCAACCCCCTTACCTGTGTCTGTCCCCCCCAGTCGGCAGCCAGGGTGCGGGGGGGCTGGGACCTGGGCGTGGGAGGCTGGCAGCGGAGCCTCGGCTAAAGCCTGCACGCAGTCATTAGCTGCTGTCACCAGAGGGCTCTGGCTATTGCTCAGGGAGAGGAGGAGGCTGGTGTGTGTCTCTCTCTGCTCCTCATATTAGAGACCTTGAGTTGAGCTGCCTGGGTCAGATGCTGCTGCCTCCTCTGCCTGAGAGCCCAGACTGTGAGACTGCTGCTCCCCAGCTGGGGCTGTGCCAGGACAGACCTTCATTACCCCCCCCCCCCCCCCCGTGCCCAGCCCAGGTGGGCACTTTCTCCAGTGGCTGGAATCAGCTCCCTGGGGCAGACCCGGACTCTGCCCACACCAGCCCCTGAGCCGAGCCTGCAGGGGACTTGGAAAGGGCTGGGGCTGGGCAGGAAAGTGACTCTGCACAAAGGGCCCCTTTCAGCGACCTGCTGGTGAGTTTGTACCGGAGGGGGAGGGGCTCTCTATGGGTCTGTGGCTCCCAGAGCTGCTGCCCTCAGTGACACAGCCAGGCAAATGCCACAGGAACGGGACAGTCCCCAGTTCTCCCAGGCAGAGGGAAGAGGGATGGAGACAGGAAGGGGAATGGTGAGACCGAAAGGGGCAGCAGGAGCAAGAAGTGGGGAGGGAGGTTCCCAGCTCCCAGCCCTGCCCGGATCCATTCCCTGCATCCCCCTGGGCCGACTCACTCTCCTGGGAAAAAGGGGAGGAGCTGACAGAGGAAAAGCCAGTTCTTGCCATAGACAGTCCCCACCCTGCTGGGGAGATGCACTGCCCTCAGGGGCAATGTCAGGGGGAATCTGCCAAAGTGGCTCCTTTGATTCTGCTCCTTTCTAGCATTTGTCTTAGGGACTCTGTCCCTGGAGGGGTTAAAAGTGTCTCAGGGGTTCAGTGCTGGTGGGAGGGGCCGGGTCTGTGTTGTAATAAAGAGACTGAGGGTTTTCCCAGCATGGCAGAGTCCAGAGCGTCTGTCTGTAGGGAAAGAGCCTGGGGGGAATCGGGGTGTGAAATGGACTCAAGCCCCTTCTGAAACCTCCCTGATCACCCCTCTCGCCCTGACAGGCTGAGGAATCACGTCTGCGTTTTGCCCCAGATCGTCCCGTCTCCAGGAGGCAGGGAAGGGAAATGCCTGTGATGGAGCCAGCTCAGGTAGGAGATTTTCAGGGAGCTTTGGAGCAGAGTGGGGTTTGCTGTAGAGGGGGAGGGGCAGGAAACACACAGGGTGAGGCAGGGAGGGGACAGGGTGTGATAAACCTGCTGGGACATGTTCAACTTGGAGCCTGATTTTCTGAAAAGGCCCATTGGTGGGTTGGAGGAGGGGTGAACATGCCCTCATTTCTGAACCAGGAAACACCCCCCTGGGCAGGGCTGGGAAAACTGACCAGACTCCCAGTGCTAGAGCCTGAACCCACTAGCCAGAGGCTGCTGTGAAATACGAAGGGAAGCTGTTGGGATTCCTGTCCCTGTCCCCGGCTCAGAGCTCTGCTTCCCATATCAGCCTGTGGCTGGCCGGCGTGTGGGAAATGAGAAGACCCTGCCCACCTCCATCTGCTGGGCGGACAAGGAGCTCTCACCTCCCCATCCCCTGAAGCCTCCTGGCTGCTCTGAGCAGGGTGGGGGTGGGATTCTGCTCCTCTGGCCCTCCTAGAGCTTCCATTTTATTGATCTTTCTCCCCCATGAACACTGAGATAGTGGCTGGGGCAGCAGGTGCTGAGTGGGGGACTCTTGTTGTTTCAGATGCCGGTGACCTTCGAGGAGGTGGCTGTGTATTTCACCCAGGGGCAGGGGGCTCTGCTGGACCCCACTCAGAGAGCCCTCTACAGGGACGTCATGCAGGAGAACTATGAGACGGTGACCTCGCTGGGTAAGCGATACTCGTTCCCTCAGTTATTGGAAGCCGCGGGGTCTGCATTTCTGAATCTGTTTTTTCCGTGGTCACGTAGTCCCCAGCTCCAGTGTGGGAGCGAGACTTTCATCTGCATACCCCCTCCTATGGGATCGGGGAGTCATAAACCTAATGCACATGCTGATTCATCCCCATCCCTCCAATTTTCAAGGGGGCAGAAGCACTGTGTTGTCCTGTCTGGTTTAACTCTCACTCTCACACAGAATCCCAGTGCCCCTCCCTTCCTGGGACTAGCTCCAGCCCTGGGGAGGGCTCTGGATATTTCGCAATATGCAGGGGTTAAACTCCTGAGCTGTGATGGAGCCAGCCTCAGCAAGTCCCACCAGCTCCCGGAAAGCCCTAGGGATGGCTTGACAACCATCACCTCCACCCCCATTCCCCAGATATTTGCCTCTCCCAAGGGGGCTCAGGGACCATGCTCCCCCTTCCTTCAGATCCCACGTCCCCCCAGCACAGCATGGGGTCCGGTTAAACTCAGGAATGTTTTGTGACAAATATTCCTCCAATATCTGATGCACCCCAACCTTGCCTGATTTCACCCCCTGCGCAGGATTCCCCATTCCCAAACCGGACCTGATCGCCCGGCTGGAACGAGGGGAAGAGCTGTGGGTCCCGGATCTCCAGGCCACTGAGGAAAGGGAGAGCCCGAGAGGTACCCGCACAGGTGAGGAGTCAGTGAGACTGACACGAAAACCATCTGAAGGAAAAAGCTCAGACTCCCAAAAATGTGCTGTGAGGTCTTCCTCATCTCCCCCAGATCAGGCTGTAGTCAGATATCACACACCGTCTCCCACCCACCCTGTTAGCTGTCAGGAGTTTCCTTCCTGATTTTACTTCCCAGTGAGTGTTTGCATGGGGATGTGGAGAGAGAATCCAATTTCTCCATCTCCCCACCTTTATTGTGTTGAGTTTTCCATTTTTGCTATTCCCCTTTCTCCCCGGCACAGGCAGTGACTCATGTCTGGATTCTCTCTCCCAGCAGGTGCTGAGAGAGTGAGTGTGAATGAGGAGAACAATCAACAGTGGGAAGTTCCCGGGGAAGTGGAACCATGGGGGACCTTTTTGAGAAGAGCTGAAGGGAATTTTTCCCAGTGCTTGGAACAGGGAGAAGCCTGGGGAAATCGGGGCAGGTCAGAAAAACAGCTGGGAAAAGTGACAAAAGTGGATGAATCCATTGATTGTGGGGCAGGATGCAAGGATCCCAAGGAAACCACAGTCCAGCAGACAAGTCAAAAGGAAGAAGAACCCTATAAATGCCCCAATATTGAGAATAGATCTCATATGAGTACAAACCTTATTTCTCATTGGAGAAACCACACCGGAGAGAGACCCTATAAATGTCTTGATTGTGGGAAATGTTTCAATCAGAAGTCAACGCTTGTTAGGCATCAGACAGTCCACACAGGAGAGAAACTCCATAAATGCTCGGAGTGTGGGAAAAGCTTCACTAGATGCTCATACCTCGCAATACATCAGACAATTCACACAGGATTCAGACCCTATAAATGCCTTGAGTGTGGGAAGTGTTTCAATTGGAAGTCAAGCCTTATTACACATCAGAGAACCCATACAGGAGAAAAGCCCCATAAATGCTCGGACTGTGGGAAAAGTTTCATGCACAGATCTGACCTTATTAGACATCAGAAAACACACACAAGAGAGAAACCCCATAAGTGCTTGGACTGTGGGAAAACGTTCACACAGAGATCAACCCTTGTTGCACATCAGAGAATCCATACAGGAGAGAAACCCTTTAAATGTTTGGACTGTGGGAAATGCTTCAGCCAGAGTTCATATCTTACTTCACATCAGCAAATCCACACCGGAGAGAGAACCTATAAATGCCTCGACTGTGGGAAATGTTTCAATTGGCAGTCATCATTTATTACACATCAGAAGATCCATACAGGAGAGAAACCCCATAAATGTTTGGACTGTGGGAAAAGCTTCAGTAGCACCTCAGACCTCGCTAAGCATCACAGAACCCACACGGGAGAGAGACCCTATAAATGCTTGAACTGTGGGAAAAGTTTCAATAACAACTCAAACCTTCGTAAACATGGGAAAATCCACACTGGTGAGAGACCTTATAAATGCTTTGATTGTGGGAAATGTTTCATTTGGAAGTCAAACCTTACCAGACATCAGGGAACTCACACAAGAGACGGATCCCACACCTGCTTGGAATGCGGGGAAAGTTTCATCCAGAGATTGGACCTTATGCAACATCAAACAATGCACAAGAGACAGGAAACATAAATGCTTGGATTGTGGAAAAAGTTACATTAAGAGAGCAAACCATATTATGCATCAGAGAACACATACAGTAGAATATCCCCATACATACTTGGACTATCTAGGGGCGCTCACCCGTGTGGCTTCTCCGATGTTCAGTAAGAACATAAGAATGGCGGTACTGGGTTAGACCAAAGGTCCATCTAGCCCAGTATTCTGTCTACCGACAGTGGCCAATGCCAGGTGCCCCAGAGGGAGTGAACCTAACAGGTAATGATCAAGTGATCTCTCTCTCCTGCCCTCCTCTCCACCCTCTGACAAACAGAGGCTAGGGACACCATTCCTTACCCATCCTGGCTAATAGCCATTAATGGACTTAACTTCCATGAATTTATCCAGTTCTCTTTTAAACGCTGTTATAGTCCTAGCCTTCAACACCTCCTCAGGCAAGGAGTTCCACAAGTTGACTGTGTGCTGTGTGAAGAAGAACTTCCTTTTATTTGTTTTAAACCTACTGCCCATTAATTTCATTTGGTGGCCCCTAGTTCTTGTATTATGGGAATAAGTAAATAACTTTTCCTTATTTACTTTCTCCACATCACTCATGATTTTATATACCTCTATCATATCCCCCCTTAGTCTCCTCTTTTCCAAGCTGAAAAGTCCTAGTCTCTTTAATCTCTCCTCATATGGGACCCGTTCCAAACTCCTAATCATTTTAGTTGCCCTTCCCTGAACCTTTTCTAGTGCCAATATATCTTTTTTGAGATGAGGAGACCACATCTGTACTCAGTATTCAAGATGTGGGCATACCATGGATTTATATAAGGGCAATAATATATTCTCAGTCTTATTTTCTATCCCCTTTTTAATGATCCCTAACATCCTGTTTGCCTTTTTGACGGCCTCTGCACACTGCATGGACGTCTTCAGAGAACTATCCACGATGACTCCAAGACCTTTTTCCTGATTTGTTGTAGCTAAATTAGCCCCCATCATATTGTATGTATAGTTGGGGTTATTTTTTACAATGTGCATTACTTTACATTTATCCACACTAAATTTCATTTGCCATTTTGTTGCCCAATCACTTAGTTTTGTGAGATCTTTTTGAAGTTTTTCACAGTCTGCTTTGGTCCTAACTATCTTGAGCAGTTTAGTATCATCTGCAAATTTTGCCACCTCACTTTTTACCCCTTTCTCCAGATCATTTATGAATAAGTTGAATAGGATCGGTCCTAGGACTGAGCCTTCGGGAACACCACTAGTTACCTCTTTCCATTCTGAGAATTTACCATTAATTCCTACCCTTTGTTCCCTGTTTTTTAACCAGTTCTCAGTCCATGAAAGGACCTTCCCTTTTATCCCATGACAACTTAATTTACCTAAGAGCCTTTGGTGAGGGACCTTGTCAAAGGCTTTCTGGAAATCTAAGTACACTATGTCCACTGGATCCCCCTTGTCCACATGTTTGTTGACCCCTTCAAAGAATTCTAATAGATTAGTAAGACACGACTTCCCTTTACAGAAACCATGTTGACTTTTGCCCAACAATTTATGTTCTTCTAGGTGTCTGACAATTTTATTCTTTACTATTCTTTCAACAAATTTGCCCGGTACCGACGTTATACTTACTGGTCTGTAATTGCCGGGATCACCTCTAGAGCCCTTTTTAAATATTGGCGTTACATTAGCTATCTTCCAGTAGTTGGGTACAGAAGCCGATTTTTAAAGGACAGGTTACAAACCTTAGTTAATAGATCCGCAACTTCACATTTAAGTTCTTTCAGAACCTTGGGTGAATGCCATCCGGTCCTGGTGACTTGTTAATGTTAAGTTTATCAATTAATTCCAAAACCTCCTCTAGTGACACTTCAATCTGTGACAGTTCCTCAGATTTGTCACCTCTAAAAGCCGGCTCAGGTTTGGGAATCTCCCTAACATCCTCAGCCGTGAAGACTGAAGCAAAGAATTTGTTTAGTTTCTCTGCAATGACTTTATCGTCTTTAAGCACTCCTGTTGTATCTCGATCATCCAGGGGCCCCACTGGTTGTTTAGCAGGCTTCCTGCTTCTGATGTACTTAAAAAACATTTTGTTATTACCTTTTGAATTTTTGGCTAGCCATTCTTCAAACTCCTCTTTGGCTTTTCTTATTACATTTTTACACTAAGGCCTGGTCTACACTATGAGTTTAATTCAAATTTAGCAGCATTAAATCAAATTAACCCTGCAGCCGTCCACACAATGAAGCCATTTATGTCAAATAAAGGGCTCTTAAAATCGATTTCTGTACTCCTCCCCGACGAGGGGAGTAGCGCCTCAATCGACATTGCCATTTCGAATTAGGGTTAGTGTGGCCACAATTTGACAGTATTGGCCTCCAGGAGCTATCCCACAGTGCACTGTTGTGACCGCTCTGGACAGCAGTCTGAACTCAGATGCACTGGCCAGGTAGACAGGAAAATCCCCGTGAACTTTTGAATTACATTTTCTGTTTGGCCAGCGTGGAGAGCACAGGTGACCACGCAGAGCTCATCAGCACAGGTAACCATGCAGTCCGAGAATGGAAAAAGAGCATCAGCATGGACCGTACGGGAGGTACTGGATCTGATCACTGTATGGGGAGACGATTCTGTGCTAGCAGAACTATGTTCCAAAAGACGAAATGCCAGAACATTTGAAAAAATCTCGAAGGGCATGATGGAGAGAGGCCACAGTAGGGATTCACTACAGTGTCGCATGGAAGTTAAGGAGCTCAGACAAACCTACCAGAAAACCAAAGAAGCAAACAGAAGGTCTGGGGCAGAGCCGCAGACATGCTGCTTCTACGCTGAGCTGCGTGCAATTCTAGGGGAGGCCACCACCACTACTTCACCTCTGACTGTGGATTCTGAGGCGGGGGTAATCTCAGCCATGCCTGAGGATTCTGAGGATGGGGAAGATGAGGAGGAGGATGACGACGAGCTTGCGGAGAGCACACAGCACTCTGTTCTTCCCAACAGCCAGGATCTTTTTCTCAGCCTGACTGAAGTACCCTCCCAACCCTCAGACAATGAGGCCATGGAAGGGACCTCTGGTGAGTGTACCTTTGTAAATATAAAACATGGTTTAAAAGCAAGGGTTTTTTAATGATTAATTTGCCCTGAGGACTTGGGATGCATTTGCGGCCAGTACAGCTACTGGAAAAGTCTGTTAACGTGTCTGGGGATGGAGCAGAAATCCTCCAGGGACATCTCCATGAAGCTCTCCTGGAGGTACTCCAAAAGCTTTTGTAGAAGGTTTCTGGGCAGTGCAGCCTTATTCCGTCCTCCATGGTAGGACACTTGACCACGCCATACTAGTAGCAAGTAATCTGGTATCATTGCATGACAAAGCCTGGCAGCATATGGTCCCAGTGTTTGCTGGCATTCAAGCAACATCCGTTCTTTATCTCGCTGTGTTATCCTCAGGAGAGTGATGTCGTTCCAGGTAACCTGGTTGAAATATGGGAATTTAATTAAGGGGACAGAGGTGGCTGTTCCTACTGTGCTGTTTGCCTGTGGCTGAAAAGAAATCCTTCCCTGCAGTTAGCCAAGTTGGGGAGAGGGGGAGAGATCATTGGCGCTGAGCTTTTTGCGTTTGGCTAGCAGGGATCTTCCCTGATACCAGCCACGCGGTGGGGGGAGGGGTAAAGCGATTATCCCAGAGAATTGGATGGGGGGGGGGTAGTTTGGTTTCTGCTGCTGCATGTTAACAGGAAAACCACAGCACTCAATGGGCTTTGCTTGGTATTTGGGAAAGGAGGGTGCTGTTTTTCTGATGGCTACAGAAGCCGAAAGACAATGGCTTACCATGGCCGCATGCAAGCCGAATTCTGTTGCCCGGACCTGCGTCGGTGCTCTCTAACACCAAAGCCGCAGGCACTCAATATTAAGATGTAAAATGTGACCTTGTACCGAAATCACATGTGCTATGTAATGTGAATAGTTTTGTTCACCATGAAAGAGTATAAGCATTGTTCTGTAAAATGTGTCTTTTTAAATACTTCTGTACTTTTTTTCCCCTCCCTCCCACAGCTGCAAATTTTTCAAGCCTCCCTCCTTCATCCCGAAGGCTATCTCAGATAAGGCAGCGAAAAAAAAGGATACGAGACGAAATGTTCTCTGAAATCATGGAATCCACCCGCAATGAAAGAACTCATCTGAATGAGTGGAAGGACATGGTATCAAAGTACAGGAAAGATGCCAGTGAATGTGAGGCCATGAGGGACGCTCGAGATGAAAGGAGGGACTCTCGAGATGAGAGGTGGCAGGCTGCAACGCTGGGGCTGCTGTGTGATCAAATGGACATGCTCCGGCGTCTGGTGGAGCTTCAGGAACGGCAGCAGGATCACAGAGTGCCGCTACAGCCCCTGTATAACCACCCTCCCCCCCTCCCCATGTTCCGTAGCCTCCTCCCCCAGACGTCTAAGAACATGGGGGGGGAGGGGAGGCTCCGTGCACCCTCCCACTCCACCCCAGTAGACAGCCCAAGCAAAAGGCTGTCATTATTTTGAACTTTTTTAGTGGCCTTTTCCTTCCCTCCTATCCTCCTCCCAAACCCCACCCAGGCTACCTTGTCAGTTCTCTCCCTATGTTTATAATCAACTAATAAAGAATACATGATTTTTAAACGATAGTGACTTTATTTCCTTTGAAAGCATGCTGTGAACGAAGGGGGGAGGGTGGTTTGCTTACAGGGAATGAGTCAATCAAGGGGGCGGGTTTTCAAGAAACAGAACTTTCACACCGGTTTTCAAACTGGTTTTCAAAGCTTCTCTGATGCACAGCGCTTCCTGGTGTGATCTTATAATGGTCCTGGGGTCTGACTGCGCGTAATCAGCGGCCAGGCGATGTGCTTCAGGCTCCCACCCCGCCATAAAAGTCTCCCCCTTACTCTCATAGAAATTGTGGAGCACACAGCAAGCAGCAATAACAAAGGGGATATTGGTTTGGCTGAGGTCTGAGCGAGTCAGTAACGTGCGCCAGTGACCTTTTAAAGGTCCAAATGCACATTCCACCACCATTCTGCACTTGCTCAGCCTGTAGTTGAACAGCTCCTGACTCCTGTCCAGCTGCCTGTATATGGCTTCATGAGCCATGGCATTAAGGGGTAGGCTGGGTCCCCAAGGATAATTATAGGCATTTCAACATCCCCAACGGTTATTTTCTGGTCTGGGAAGTAAATCCCTTGCTGCTGCTGTTTAAACAGATTAGTGTTCCTGAAGACGCGAGCGTCATGAACCCTTCCCGGCCATCCCACGTTGATGTTGGTGAAACGTCCCTTGTGATCCACCAGTGCTTGCAGCACTATTGAAAAGTACCCCTTGCGGTTTATGTACTGGCTGCCCTGGTGCTAAGATAGGGATATGGGTTCCATCTATCGCCCCACCACAGTTAGGGAATCCCATTGCAGCAAAGCCATTCACTATGACCTGCACATTTCCCAGAGTCACTACCTTTCATAGCAGCAGCTCAGTGACTGTTTTGTCTACTTGCATCATAGCAGCCCCCACAGTAGATTTGCCCACTCCAAATTGATTCCCAACTGACCGGTAGCTGTCTGGCATTGCAAGTTTCCACAGGCTATCGCCACTCGCTTCTCAACTGTGAGGGCTGCTCTCATCCTGGTATTCTGGCGCTTCAGGGCAGGGGAAAGCAGGTCACAAAGTTCCATGAAAGTGCCCTTACACATGCGAAAGTTTCGCAGCCACTGGGAATCATCCCAGACCTGCAACACTATGCGGTCCCACCACTCTGTGCTTGTTTTCCGGGTTCAGAATCGGCGTTCCATGGCTATAACCTGCCCCATTAACAGCATGATCTCCAAAGTGCTGGGGCCCACGGTTTGAGAGAATTCTGTGTCCGTGTCCATGTCCTCATCACTCTCGTCGCCGCACTACTGTAGCCTACTCCTCCTCGCCTGGTTTTGCAGGTTCTGGTTCAGCATAAACTGCACGAGAACGTGCGAGGTGTTTACAATGTTCATGACTGCTGTCTTGAGCTGAGCGGGCTCCATGCTTGCCGTGGTATGACGTCTGCACAGTTCACCAAGGAAAAAAGACGTGAAACGGTTGTCTGCCATTGCTTTCCCGGAGGGAGGGTGACAATGTACCCAGAACCACCTACGACAATGTTTTTGGCCCCATCAGGCATTGAGATCTCAACCCAGAATTCCAATGGGCGGAGGAGACTGCGGGAACTATGGGATAGCTACCCACAGTGCAACGCTCTGGATGTCATCACTGGCCTCGGTACATGGACGCACACCACCGAATTAATGTGCTTATGTGGCCGCATACACTCGACTTTGTACAATCAGTTGCCAAAAATTGAATTCTGTAAATTCAGATTAATCCTGTAGTGTAGACATACCCTTAATTAGGCAGTGTTTATGCTCCTTTCTATTTACCTCACTAGGATTTGACTTCCACTTTTTAAAAGATGCCTTTTTATCTCTCACTGCTTCTTTTACATGGTTGTTAAGCCATGGTGGCTCTTTTTTAGTTCTTTTACTATGTTTCTTAATTTGGGGTATACATTTAAGTTGGACCTTTCTTATGGTGTCTTTAAAAAGCGTCCATGCTGCTTGCAGGGATGTCACCGTACCTTTTAGTTTCTGTTTAACTAACCTCCGCATTTTTGCATAGTTCCCCCTTTTGAAATTAAATGTCACTGTGTTGGGCTGTTGAGATGTTCTTCCCACCACAGGAATGTTAAATGTTGTTATATTATGGTCACTATTTCCAAGCGGTCCTGTTATAGTTACCTCTTGGACCAGCTCCTGCGCTCCACTCAGGACTAAATCAAGAGTTGCCTCTTCCCTTGTGGGTTCCCGTACCAGCTGCTCCAAGAAGCAGTCAGTTAAAGTATTGAGAAATTTTGTCTCTGCATTTCGTCCTGAGGTGACATGTACCCAGTCAATATAGGGATAATTGAAATCCTCCACTATTATTGAGTTCTTAATTTTGATAGCCTCTCTAATTTCCCTTAGCATTTCATCATCACTATTGCTGTCCTGGTCAGATGGTCAATAATAGATCCCTAATGTTATATTCTTCTTAAAGCATGAAATTACTATCCATAGAGATTCTATGGAACATGTGGATTCACTTAAGATTTTTACTTCATTTGATTCTACATTTTCTTTCACATATAGTTCCATTCTTCTCCTCCTTTATCATCAAGCACTCTAGTTCACTCATCTTATTATTTAGACTTCTAGCATTTGTGTACAAGCACATTAAAAACTTGTCACTGTTTATTTGTCTGCCCTTTTCTGATGTGTCCGATTTTAATGTGAATGTTTCTCATCTGATCTGGCCCTTACATTATCCTCTTCCATCCTTTGCTTCTGACTATAACTTAGAGAATCTCTATCAATAGACTCTCCTCTAAGAGAAGTCTCTGTCCGAGCCACATGCTCCTCCGCACCTCTTGGCTTTCCCCAGCCCTTAGTTTAAAAACTGTTCTGCAACCTTTTTAATGTTAAGTGCCAGCAGTCTGTTTCCACTTTGGTTTAGGTGGAGCCCATCTCTCCTGTATAGGCTCCCCCCATCCCAAAAGTTTCCCCAGTTCCTAATGAATCTAAACCCCTCCTCTCTACACCATCGTCTCATCCACGCATTGAGACTCTGAAGCTCTGCCTGCCTACCTGGCCCTGCGCGTGGAACTGGGAGCATTTCTGAGAATGCCACCATAGAGGTCCTGGATTTCAGTCTCTTCCCTAGCAGCCTAAATTTGGCCTCCAGGACGTCTCTCCTACCCTTCCCTATGTCATTGGTACCTACATGTACCACGACCACTGGCTCCTCCCCAGCACTACACATAAGTCTGTCTAGATGTCTCTAGAGATCTGCAACCTTCGCACCAGGCAGACAAGTCACCATACAGTTCTCCCGGTCATCACAAACCCAGTGATCTATGTTTCTAATGATCGAATCTCCCATTACTAACAGCTGCCTTTTCCTAGTGATTGGAGTTCCCTCCCCCGGAGAGGTAACCTCAGTGCTTTTTCAGTAAGAGCTCAAACCTCACTGAGCATCGGAGAAGCCACATGGGTGAGCGGCCCTAGGAATAGCTTGACTGCAGGAAAAGATTCAATTTGACTTCACACTTCAGTGACCCACACAACAGAGAGACCTTGAATGTGGGGGAAGCTTCATTTGGTGCTCCTGGAGTATCAGACACCCGCAAATGCGCACAGGGAAGAAACCTCTGAGATGTTCTTAGTATGGAAAATGCTCCAAGTGGAGCTAACACCATGTTTGACATCAGAGACTCCTCCACACAGCAGGGAAATTCTCTGAGTTCCCTGACGGGGGCCATCCATGGTCACAAACAATGATGAGCTCCCAAAATCCTAATAACCGGTTCTCTACCAGGTCCTCGGTGGCACTTTGGCAGCGGGGGTGGGGAGGGTCTTCACTCGCTCCAGGTTTTTGGCGGCACTTGGGCAGCGGGTCCTTCACTGCTGGAACAAGTGAAGGACTCGCCGCCGAAGCGCTGCCGCTGGCCTGGTAGGGAACCGCTCGGTGAATACAAGCCCCACATGCCTGTCCCCCCCATGCCTATACGACCCCAACCCAAGTCTTGCCCACGACTGTCCCCCTCAGAACCCGCAACCCATCAACCGCCCCCTCCTCCTTGTCCCCTGACCACCCCCTCCTGAGACCCCCCACCCCTAACTGCCCCCCAGGACCTCAGCCCCTACCCAACTTGCCTCACTCCCTGTCCCCTGACTGCCCCGACCCCATCCACCACCACACTGACAGACCCCCGGAACTCCTGCCTACCCAACCCCCCCAGTTCCCCGTCCCCTGACCGCCCCCCCCAGAGCCTCCGCCACCTCAAACTGCTCCCTGCCCCTTATCCAACCCCTCCCAGCCCCAGCCTGGCCTCCTTACTATGCGGCTCAGGGCAGCGTGTATGGATGCTGCACAGCCCGCTGGAGCTCGCAGCCCCACCCCCTTACCATGCGGCTCAAAGCGGCAGGAGACACGCTGAGGCTCTGCGAGAGGGGGGAAGGTGGGGGAGGGCTGGGGGAGCCTCCCCAGCTGGGAGCTCAGATGGGCCGGACAGGATGGTCCCGTGGGCCACATAGTTTGCCCACCCCTTTAACAACCGGTTCTAAACTGGCTTATAAATTTAACAACCAGTTCGCATGAACTGGTGTCAACCGGCTCCAGCTCACCACTGGTCACAAACCCATTTCCTGGTCCCCACACACATCGGGGCGTTTGGCTCCCAAGGATCCAGCTGCCCATCGCTGCGGTGAGGATCCAGCAGCAGCCGAGCATCTGCTGGTCAGTGACCCTCTGGCTCTGCCTGGTCTAAGTGTCCCTGGGGCCCAGTAATTCCTCCCCTCCCCAAATTCCCCAGGGATCAACCATTAAGGGACCAGGCCAATGGGTTATGGGGAGGGGACTGGGGATTAAATGGCTGGGGTTGGGGGGAGCTGGGAAGCAGGGGGAGCTGGGTGCTGGGCGCTATCAATGTTTGGGGATCATGGGATAAGAGGCAAGGGGGAGCACAGGAGCAGAGAGGTGCTGCCTCTCATCACTCACCCCCTCTGCCCCTTCTCCCTGCCCCCTCTGCATTCAGACAGCACCATTAGGAGAGACTGATTCCAACCGGGCCTTTTGTTGGAAACCTGGATTTTCCACCTCTGCTACAGCAGCATCAGCGTCTGAGGGTCTGTCTATGTTAGGGATTAGCTAGCATATCTCTGAAACTCAACCAGATTGCCTAGTCCAGACTGACCATGACCATTGAATTTATTCTGATCTGGTGGCAGTCTGTACCCCTATGTTCACCCCTTTTACAAGACTATGATAAATTGTTTACAAATCCTGCCATGTGAGGGATCATTTGAAAACTGATAATATGCTGATCATTATTGTCTTGTTAAAATATGTGTGGCAATATGGTATGTAAAGTTTTAAGATTCTACTAAGGGCAGCCACAAACTAGTTCCTCGGAGATAAAAGTTGATGCCTCAGCCAGGTGTCAACAAAATCAAATGATTAAGGGCCATTGTTTGGCAGGAACGAGGGTGTGACCAAGAAATCTACATTTTCACAAAGAAACAACCTGACATTTCCATCCGCACAGACTTTCTGTCTCCTGAACCTCAGCCAGATCAAAGGAGAAAGAGGACCAGATGTCCCCAAATATGCCTCCCTTTCTCTCTGCCCACCGCAGCCACAACACCTGACGAACAAAGAAACAGCTTTGGACCCGAGGGAGGGATCCTGTCTGAAAGAGATTCAGCCAGTGAAACTGCTGAAGAATGTGGCGAGAGAGACTTTTGTTTTGAATTCACTTAGCTCATTAAGTTAGGTATTAGTTGTGTTTTACTTTTATTTTCTTGTAGCCAATTCTGTTATGCCTCCTTACTTAAAAAAATTAGATTTAAAATCTTTCTGTAATTAATAAACTTTGTTTTAGTATTTAAACCAGTGTGTTTGGATTGAAGTGTTTGGGGAAATGCCATTTGAGATAAAAGGATTTGTGTATATTATTTTCTATTAATAAAATGACGGATTTTCTATCAGCTTGTATTGTCCAGGAGAGAGGCTGGGCAGTACAAGAGGTGCATTCCTGGGGAAAGTCTGAGACTGGGAATTTGCTGGTGTTGCTCTGCAGTGTAATTTTAGATGGATCACTTGATGATTACCCTGTTATGTACATTCTCTCTGGGGCACTTGGCATTGGCCACTGTCAGAAGACAGAACACTGTTGGACTTTTTGTTTGACCCAGTATGGGTGTTCTTATGTTCTTGATTCAGGAGTGGCTGACTATAGTGTTCATGCAGCATAACTGGGAGTGATTTATATGCTGGAGGCTGTTTGTGGACAGACCAGGAGTGGCTGCTTTCACTGTGAAACTGTAAAAGGCACCCCAGGTTGGAGAATTGAGGGGACACAGCTGTTCAACGGTCCAGATTGTACCCTGGGTAATGTCACAGATTCCCCACCCCGCTCCCCACCATTATGAGAATTATTGTTAGAGTCACTGAGTTCCCCCTCTGGGGATACATTTTTTCATTCCCAAATAGTGTCATATTGCTCCAGGTTATATTGACAAGCATTTATTGTTTGTACATTTTATCCCTTTATTAGCCAGAATGTAATTCAGGGACAGTAAAAGGTGGTGTTTTAGCTTCAATGTTATTTGAGAGTGATGGGGTGAGTCCGAGGGATTTCCTCCTTCCTCCACCGCTGTCATGCTCCACCGGATACAGCAGCCCCTGTCTGAGCCTTGGAGAGTTTTATCCTCTCCCTATTCTACTCCTCCACCTCTCGAAGTGTCACTTGCCACTGTGTCCTTGGCTCTCCATGCTTAGGAATCACACTCTGATTTCCCTGATCCTAAATCAGACTCCTGAGGGCTGAGAAGAAAGTGTTACAGATCTGCAAGGGAAATTCAAATGAACCTCAAAGCACAGTTTGAGCTTTCTGAACTTACAGCCCTGTTTCCATCTATTAGTAAAATTGCTTCCGGGCGTTTTCTAGACTAGTCTAGATCATTTGTGGGTGGGAATTTTTTTTTTCTCTCTTTTAATATGATGTTGCTAAAACTTTTGTAACGAATAGAACCAAATTAGGAGGCGAGAAGGGAAGCCGGTTTAGCCAGTTCAGAAGAAAATAGGCAAATTTATTTTCCTGATTTTTCAGTCATAAAAGATTCTCTGAGATTTTACTTTACAAATGTGAAAGTATTTTATAGCCCACCCTGGATTGTGGGTTTCTCTCTCCTCCCAAAGGCCGTTTGGTCACGTACTTTGATATTAGTTTAGTTTGACAGGATGTAACTCAGATTTATTGAGGAAATCACGAGACAAATGTTCATGTGTCAGAAAAGTCCTTTTTTATTTTATCTTAACCTTGTCCTACCCTTTGTCCTGGGATTTTTGTCTGGTTTGAACAATGACAATGATCAGCACCAGCACAGACACTGAGGGTGCGAGCTAAAGTTACATCCCATCCCGATAGGCGGAGATTGAAACATTGACTGAAGTTCCTGGCAGATCCCTGCAGTGATCTGACATACAGTCAGAAGCGGGAGAGGATGGGAGATGTGCGGGGGAAGGGGAGAGGGAACAGAGCTACGAAAATGCAAGGTTTGGTCCTGAGAGCGAGCCAGCTGAGGCTGAGAACCACGAATTTACGGCACCAATGCCAGAGTGTGTGACAGGAAATGACAGGTGAAGCCATTCCTGAAATCTAAAGGGCTATGAATGATGCCCCAAGAGGGATGATGGGGGTAGGGGGCAATGTCTCCCTGTTGCTGAGAGGATGAGGTGGAGTAGAGGCAAGAAGGGAGCCAGGGATGTCAACAGACCTGGCCAGCCTTAAAAGCCAGGCTGACCCCCCCTTATTGAGGCCAGATGGAGATGAGCCCGAAAGCCCAGCTGCTCACCCCCTCCCCATCTACCGCAGTGTGCTGTGTGGAGACAACAGAGACGCTGTCTGCCCCAGTAACCCCACCCTGCATCCCTCTAACCTCAAGGCCCTGTGGTGTTGGGTGCTGTACACACACAACACAAAAAACAGCTCCTAAGGAAAAAGAGATTACCATTGAAATCTACAAAACAAAGTCATGATTTTGTAGGCATTGGGAGCGTTTCCATGCTCAAGGCTCGTCACTGAAAGCAGGTATTCAACTTCCATTACGTGTGAAAAATACGTGTTTGTCTCCCCCAGGATTACAGCCCTTACTCGTAGCATACAGAACACCTTTTCGGAGAAGGTAAAACGATATCTGTCAATGACTTTAGCAATAAACGTTAAAAATGGGTCTGTTCAGACATATAGCACCGACTGTCAGACCTTACCACATAGCAATGCCATGCAAAGCCCCATGCTGTTATGATTAGGGCCCTACCAAATTCACGGTCCATTTGGGTCAATTTCACTGTCAGAAGATTTTTTAAAATGGTATATTTCATGATTTCTGCTATTTAAATTTGAAATTTCACGAGCTTGTAATTGTAGGGGTCCCAACCCAAAAAGGAGTTGTGGGCGGGGGGGGGGTCACAAGGTTATTGTAGGGGTGGGTTGCAGTATTGCTACCTTTCTGGCTGCTGTTGAGTTGAAAAGCTGCTTTTGTGGCTTTTCCGTCATTATTGTTTGTAGGTCAGTTAAGCACCTGCTCTTTTATTCTATTCTGTGTAGGTTCTTAGCATGCCTTCCAAAATTGCATGGTTTGGGTCATTCTGTCTCTCATCTGACTGTCTCTGCACTGGAGAGAATTTTTCCATCCCTTTCCCCTTGAGAAAACATCACTGTTTTAACTGAGGTGAAATCTCTGCTGATTGGAGCTGAGACAGGTGGGTTAGTGGGTTTCATACCATCTTGTGACCTTGTCTTGATCTTATCTCTGTTTACGATGGTTCCACATTTGTCCCACTATGGGTAGTAATTGGGAAAATGTTGGGAGGTTCTTTTTCCTAGGGGAGGGAGTTTTCTTGGGTGACATATTTCTGGTTTTGGTTTCCCACAGTGGAGTACATCTGAAAAGCCAAAAACGTGTGAATCTTCCTGTTCTTTGCTTTAAAGAACCCTGTAGCACATCTCTTCATAGGTGCTGACATTTTCCCCCCAGTGGGTGCTCCACCTCCACTCCACCTGGAGGTCCCGCTCCTGCGCCGCCTCTTCTCCTGAGGCCTCACCCGCACACGCTCTGCCTCCTTCCCCTCTTTGCACCAGCTGCTCACTCCTCTCCACCACCCCTGAGCGCCTCCTACCAGCTGCTCATTGCTCTGCTGACCATCCCAGGGCCTGCCAGCCAGCTGATTGGTGGCCAGTCCTGGCGCCCCAGAACCACAGTGCAGCTCTTTGAGTTCAACATGTGCTAGCCATTTTGTTACTCAGACATTTCGTTGTCATTTTGGTTCATTGTGTCTCTGAATCCCAGAGAGTTTGGAAGGGTTTGCTCCTTAGCTGAGGTCGTTGTTGAACCCTGCAGAATTGTGCACAACAGCTTACCCCTTCCCTTTCAATTCACTCATTTGATTCAAGCTGCAGGGAAAGTGGACACTTTGTAGTGATGTCAAAACCCTTTTTTCAGACCTCATGTTTTTTTTCCCTTGCCACGAGTGTTAGAGACTCACTGAGAGCCCCAACCAGTTAGCGCCCCTGCTTCCTTGATGATGCAAATATTTATTCAAAGCAGAACAGCCTCAACAGGAGAGAGCCACATCAAATATCCCATCGCCCAGTGGATAGAGCATGCTCTGCTGAGACAGGGGAAACACCCCGCACCCCACCCCTGTTCCAATCTCTTCTCCCCACTAGGTAGAGGGGGGGAGTTGAAGCTGGTTCTCCCACATCCTGGGTGAGTTCTCTATCTACCACATTAGGCCCTACAGGAGAGATAGGTGCTTCTCTACCCATCTTCTCCTGCTTTGTGCACCATCCAGGGCAGGGACACCAGAACAGGGGGCAGAGGGGCCATGGCCCTTCCACTTTTTTCCAGTCGAAAGGGTGTGTGATGAGGGGGAGGGGGCAGGGGTGGAGAGGAGTGAGAGGGGGCTTGAGGGAAGGGGAAGGGCAGTGCAGGGGAGCAGGGCCATGGTTTGAGTGCTGGTGACCCCCCCCCTCGTTTAGGATGTTTTCACTGCTCCTGACCCCGGGCTTAGGTGGGAGATAGGTAACTGACTATGTAGAGGGAGGCAGAAATGGAGATGCCTAGAGACCTTTTGCTGAAAAACGTAGGTGCTTAGAGAAGTTAGGCACCTACAGGGTAAGGCAGCAACTGATCAGAGATTTTTGTGGCTTGCAGTAGTGCTCAAACTCGGCTTTAGGTGCTAAATCTGGGACTGAGGTGCCTAAGTTTCTTTGCGGATCTGGCCCAGTATTCCAAATTACACCTCTACCCCGATATAACGCAACCCGATATAACACGAATTTGGATATAACGCGGTAAAGCAGCGCTCTGGGGGGCAGGGCTGCACGCTCTGGCGGATCAAAGCAAGTTCGATATAATGCAGTTTCACCTATAACACGGTAAGATTTTTTGACTCCTGAGGACAGCGTTATATCGGGGTAGAGGTGTATCTCCTGGGGCATTTGTATTCTGATGATGCTACGCTTTGGAATGTAATCATTATTTGTGATATTTACTGTAGTTCACAAAAAGCAGGAATACGAGACTTTTAAAAGTCATTCAGGTATTCATGCATTCAGGTATCTTGTGGCACCTGGCTATTTGAATCGGCTGGTACTGATACAGTCAGCTCAGCTGTGGCTGTGTCTTAAGAGAAGATCTGCATCTCCTCACCTGACAGCCTTTGAGATGACTGCAACTGTCCAGTTCCTCTGTTACTTTACTTTCAAACTCATCAAATGCTGCAAGAGGAAAGCAGATGTAGCAGTTTGGAACAAAAAAAGGCCTCTTAAAAACCTGCAAGGAAAGGAAAAGCTATTATTTGTAGCCAAAATTAACTGTGCAAATTAATAACATGAAATAGTCCTTAAAATATAAACTAACTCAACAAACCAGATAAAGAGTTTATAAAGTCTGTCCACATGCTAAAGGTCATGAAACTTCCCAGAAGAGTCAGCCAGGTAAGTGAACTCTGCTTGAAAACCATTTAGCTAAATGATTCTTTTTATAACATGTAATAGATACTCCTTTCTTTCTTGGCTAGATGGTCTAGCCCTGAGAGTTGTTTTTGCTCTTTATGAAACAATGTGTTGTATATACAGTATTCAAAATACATTTCAGATCATTTTCCTAACACTGTAACACCAGTTTTTGCAGCTCATTGAATTAGTTATTCATTTATTTTGGCCTTGCTTTATTCATGAGCACTGGGCTACATCCTGCACTCAGTGAAGTCAAAGGGAGATTTGTAACAAAATAAATCCATATATTTGGAATACAGGAAGAAACATACGGCTACAAACTCAACCACCATTCATATTGTTTCCTGCCTGTTGTCACTGCAGTTTTCTACCTCTGACTGAACTTTTTGCTTCTGATACTTTCACAGGGGAGGGGAGGAAGGAGTCTAATTAAAATGAGAATCAATCAGAATTATCCTTTGATCATTTTAAAATCAGCGGTCATGAAATATGTGCCACAGTTAAGCACCTGTTATGGAGTGTTGCTGAATATGGATGGAATTAATTGTTGAATCCAGGTGGTCAGAATCCTCCATGAGACTAGCCAACGAGGCGGACATGTCTCCACTTCTAATCTGATATGGGTTTTGTGTATGTTCACTAAATGATCTGCAATAACACCTGCGTGATTTGTACTAAACAACACATTTTTATCCTGTGATCAAGTCACTGTTGCCTTGTATCTTTGTGGCCATTGCTGTGGAAGGGTGGCTAATGGGTGTTTTTTTTATGGGGTATGGCTACACTTATAAAAATGCTACAGTAGCACCATCACACTGCTGTAGCACTTCAGTGTAGACACAATCTATGCTGTTGGGTGGGATTCTCCCATTGGCGTAGGTAATCCACCTCCCCGAGAGGCAGTATCTACATCAATGGAAGAATTCTTGTCAACCTAGCACTGTCTACATGGGGACTTAGGTCGGCTTAACAACGTCTGTCAAGGCGGATTCCCCATTCTGGCACTTCAAGTGCAGAAGGTGGGGGCCCACTCACTTCCTTTTTACCTATGCGTGCAGTCAGACTTTTTAACCCTTTACAGGTAAAGCAAGTAGAGAACAGCTACTAACAGGGATTTTATTGCTAACTGGATGGCTGGGTGTCCATAAAAGTAGCTCCTCCCCCCCCCCTTTAATTATCACAATGTCACTCAGGGAACAGCCTTCTGCTTCTGGACTGTCCCCCAGTTCTGGAGACAAATCTCAACTTCAAGCCTGTTTTTAAAAGGCTTTTACTTTTTTCTTTTGATCCAGGGTGATGCCTGGTTATTCAGTGGGGAAACCTCCCTCCTGACTTAATGTTCTGGAGCTGGGATGTGCTTTTCAATTTCCAGTTGTCTCTGTCTTTCCATTAACTGTGATAGTTCACCATTGTTCTCTCCTCGGGCTGGACAATGGATGGTTACTTGAGGCCAGTTCCATGTACACAATTGAATTTGGAGATGCTCCCCCCCCTTGACTGCTTCCCACTCTGCCATAAGGTGTAGCTAAAGTTGAACCACAGATCGTGATCCCAGTTTTCTATCTACATAAATACTTAAACTCATAACCACAGTCTGTCTTCATAGCTGACAATGATCATCCAAGTCAGAACATTACAAGCTTTTGTAAAAGACCTTGCTGAATAGAGTTTTACAGTACTGACACTGTATGCAATCACTTGGTTTAACTGCTTCTTTTTGGGGTTAAACCACCTATTCTCCCCTTGGGGTGGCTGACCCTGATTGTCACAACAGGTGCCTGTGTCCACATTTCTATTTTTATTTTTTTAACCAGAAGATATCCTCAGAGTTTCTTCACTTTCTATGAGCCCCTTGCTGCTGTTTATAACCCCATCCTTTCTGATTACCAGAATCAGTATATTTTTCTGTAGCCCAAGAACAGTACCATCCTTTCCATTTGATTTCCTTTATGAGCTGATGATAAATAAATAAAATATAAATGGAGATATACCTATCTCATAGAACTGGAAGGGACCTTGAAAGGTCATTGAGTCCAGCCTACTGCCTTCACTAGCAGGACCAAGTTCTGATTTTGCCCCAGATCCGTAAATGGCCCCCTCAAGGATTGAACTCATAACCCTGGGTTTAGCAGGTCAATGCTCAAACCGCTGAGCTATCCCTCCTCAATAAGCCAAGCAGGTAAAGTGATCAAGTTGTGTATCTTTAAATATGTTGTTAGCCCCATTGAATTTAATAGGTCTACTTAGATACATAAATCACAAGAATCAGAATGTCAAATGGAAGGAAACTGATCACAACTCCTCGTAGGGCAGGTCTACACTACAAAATTAAGTAGGCCTAACTTACGTCGGCATACAGCTGCCGCAGTAATTACGTGGCTTGTGCGTGTCTACACTTTGCTCCTTGTGTCAGTGGTGCGCGTCCTCACTGGGAGCGCTTGTATTGATTGTACTGTCAAGAGGGGGCATTGTAAGCCGGCTTCTGAAAGCTAATGACAGTCAATGTAACAAGTTTCAGAATGGTAGCTTTGTTAGTCTGTATCACCAAAAACAACGAGGCATCGTTGTGGCACCTTAGAGACTAACAAATTTATTTGGGCATAGCCCACAAAAGCTTATGCCCAAATAAATTTGTTAGTCTCTAACAGAGACTAACTGCCACAAGGACTCCTAGTTGTTTTTGCAGTCACTGTCAGTAACTCAGTGTCTCCACTGACACTGCATCAACATAACTACATTGACCTTCACTCTACACCTCTCATGGAAGTGGAGTTATTAAATTGCTGTGGTGGGGCAGGTATTTTACTTCCCTAGTCAGGTCAACGTAAGCTACCTTGCATCAACCTAACTCTGTAGTGTAGACTAGGCCTCAGGCTCTTGTCAGACGGTCAAGAGGGCATCTGTGACCCTAATCTGCAACCCTTTCCCCCCAAAAAACTGCAGCTGAAATAATAAAGTAGACAGGAGAAGAGCAGAAAATACATCCATTATTTCAAAAGTTCTTTATTTACAGGAAATTAGTATGAAGTTAAAGAGGAGCTATAAGTGATCTTTATAAACTGGATGAGAAATATCCTAAGTTGATGAGAACACGTTTGAGCGAGTCCAAGTGGAATAAAGTACCCTTTCTCACGGACACAGGCTGAGCTGGGCTCCTGCACCCCCAACCCGGAAGAAAGGGAAGATTTTCTCACCAGCGAAAGAGGCCGAGTGGAAAGCATAGAACGGTTTCACATTATCAGCATCGAAAAATTCCACCAGCCCCTCTTCATAGTCCAGAGAAACCCGAATCTTCTCAGGTTTCCTACTTAGGGTCAGGCGTGTCATAGGGCTAGTGAGAGCCCAGAACTCACCCCACCACTGTCGCTCTATAGCCCAGATCCCGTCCTCAGGCTTAAGGCTCACTGCTCCTTCCTTCGTCATCACAGGCTCTCTGGCCACCCCCACAGCCCAGCCTCCTTTGCTCCCAACTTCCACCCCCCAATAATGTGTCCCAGAGGTGAATCCCTCACAGGCCAGCACACAGGGAGAATAACTAAAGCCCTTATGATTGGCGAGCAGTTTCTGGTCCGTGTCTCCTCCGAGTCGCACAGTTTTCCGATCTTTGGACAAGATGAAGTTGGGATTTGCTGAGTCTGGATCCAGGGTAACTCTCTCTGGAGAGAGTAAGAGAATCAGAGTGTTAGAGACAGAGCTCAGCCATGCGGGAGGGTTTGATCATGTCAGTGACAGAATCTGCCCCAGCTGGAGAGTGAATCAATTTATCTTGATTGTATATCTGACGGAGGAAGGACGGCTGGATGATGAACAGATTTTAATTAATATTTTAAAACAATCACAAATTTTATCCAAACTTTTCATTTGCCAAAAACAAGTTTTGGATAAATAAATAAAAAAAATCAATTTTGACCATTTTAAAATAAAAAACGAAAAAAAATTCCTCATAAAAATCATAAAAAGAAAAATGTTAAATGCTTCAAAAGGAAAGCATTTTAAAAATATTTTTTGCAAAACTTTTTTTTCCCTTTCATTTTCCAACCAGGAGAGATCTGCCACTGTTCAGGGTTCTGCTCTCTCTGAAGCTGAGATCAGGGATCATGGCTGGATCCCCTCAGGTAAGAGCAGGGGAAAGAACAGTATGATTATGCTGAAATGGGTGTGTATGTGTGTGTATGGTCTTGAATTAAGCAGAAAACCCCCCCCAAAGACCTCCTTAAAGCCAGTGGGTGTGCTGAGCTCACTCTGTTACCATCCATGGGAGGCGCAATCAAGCCCCTTTACGTAGTAAAAACATCTGCAAACAAGGAAGGCTACAAATGCAGGACAGAGCTACGTTTCATGGTGTGAGGGGTTTCCTTTGTTGCAGATGAAGGGGCTTGGGGTTTGGGTTTGCAGTGTGTGTGTGTGTGTGTGTGAGTATTACAGGGAGAAAGCCAAAGATGCAGTTGTGAGAGTGACCCTGAGAGGGGGCAGAGAGACCAGAGCCCCCCATTCCACCAAGGGAGTCACAGCCTTACAACACCTAACACCACTGGCAGTAGGGGGCAGGGTACGTGTGTCCACACGCTGCAGTGAAAAGCATGCTGTATCGACACTGTGGTGTGTAGTTACACATTTCAGTGAAAGGCTCTGGCAGGGTGGGGGCAAGGGGAAAGGCTCTGGCAGTGGAGCACTGTCGGAGACTTTTCCCACTGCCTCCCACACCAGAGCCTTTCCCCACTGCTTGAGTCTTCCCTTGTGGTGGGGAAAGGCTCCAGCAGCTCCCTACAGAGGTGAAAGGCTCTGGCAGTGGGGAGGCAGCGGCACATTCTGGGAAAGGTTTTGCTTGGGCATGTAGAGAGCCATGTAGGGTACATACCCACAGGGCACATGGATGTCTTTCCTTGCCTAAGCCGAGCCTCACCGTCTACAACTGCTATTTATACTCGTGCTAGGGGTGTGTGTAGCGTACGCGCTCTGCGCAGGGCCACAAGAATACTGTGCAGGGTAGATGCACTTTAAGGAGGGGATTCACAAAAGCTGGCATGCTAGACAGGGAGCTGCCTAAACTAACTGGTGGGAGGGGTGTGTGCTAAGCCCCGCCCATGGAGATAATGCCTAAGGGCATGGCTACACTTGCAGTTGTAGAGCGCTTTGGGTTAAACCAGCCTTTGTACAGTGCAGTAGGGAAAGCGTTGCAGTCTGTCCACACTGACAGCTGATAGTGCAGTGGCGTGGCCACATTTGCGGCACTTGCAGCAGCATTGGGAGCGGTGCATTATGGGCAGCTATCCCAGCATGCAAGTGGCTGCAATGTGTTTTTCAAATGTGGGGGGTGGGGTGGAGTGTGACAGGGAGTGTGTGTGTGTGTGTGTGTGTGTATATATGTGGGGGGAGAGAGAGTGGGTTTTTGGGGTGCTCAGAGTGTGTCAGCATGCTGTCTTGTAAGTTCAGACTCCCCCCCCCTCACTCACTCAAAGCAAACAGTAAATGTTTGTTTTTTCTAGGACCAGATAAGCACCGGCTTCTCCGAAACGGAGCTTTGAAAGGGCACTTCTGCAGCCGATTCACAACGAGAAGAGAGGCCACTTGATTTAAGAGGATTATGGGACGTTTCCTGAGGTCAATCAGAGCGCAGTAACCTAACTCCTTGTTCACACTGACGCTGCAGCGTCTCACCCAATACGCAGCAAACGTTATCCCTCTCGGGGAGGTGGAGTACCAGCAGTGCTCTAGCCAGGGAGTCAGAGCGCTCTACATGCCTTGCCAGTGTGGATGGGGAGTGAGGTAGAGCACTCTGGGCGGCTTTATAGCGGTACAACATGCAAGTGTAGCCAAGCCCTAAGTCTGGACAGCACGGAGGTGCCTGTCTCCGCTTGTGATCCATAAACCTGGGGGATGCAGGCAGATGAATGCCTGTCCTGCCTGGAGGGCCTGAGGTGGTAAATGTGCTCAGAGGCTGACTAGTTCTACACAAAACAGTGGGAGTGAGGAAAGATGCACATTCCCTTATAACCTTTAGTCCAGTGATTACAGTGCTCACCTGGGCTGTAGGAGATGCCTAACTCTGCCTGCTCAGGAGAAGGGATTAAAACAGGGATCTCCCATCTCTCAGGTAAGTGCTCTAGCCAACAGTGCCGGAACCTTGGTAGAGGAAGGGACATAAGGCCCTGCCCCTTTCTGTGGCCCCATCCTTGCTCCTCCTCTTCCCCTTGTGGCCCCACCCTGCTCCACGGCCCTGCCCCCTGCTCCACCTCTTCCCCCTCTGAGGCCTTGCCTCCTGCCCCTCTGACCCTGCCCCTCTCCGTGGCCCCACTCCCTGTTCCTCCTCTTACCACTGTAGCCCCGCCCCCTCTGTGGCCCTGCCCCTCTCTGTGACCCCGACTCCCTGCTCCTCCTCTTCCCCCAAAGTCCCGCCCCTCTCTATAGCCCCCATCTCCCCGCTCCTCCTCTCCACCCTGTGGCTCCATCCCCCTACGTGGCCCCCACCCTCTGCCCCTCCTCTTCCCCCAAAGTCCCGCCCCTCTCTATAGCCCCCACTCCCTGCTCCTCCTCTTCGCCTGTCGCCTGGCCCCTCTCTGTGGCCCCCATCTCCCCGCTCCTCCTCTCCACCCTGTGGCTCCACCCCCCTACGTGGCCCCCATCCTCTGCCCCTCCTCTTCCCCCAAAGTCCCACCCCCATGCCACCAGAGCTGGGGTGTGATAAGAGCTCCCCATGGAGCCTGAGCCACTGTGGGAAGCCCTGGACCCTCCACCTGCCCTGGGCAGGGGGGGCCTGAGAGAAGCTCTGGCTCCTGTCCCCATCCCAGCCCCCTTTTAAATCCCTTTCTCCTCACAGATGGAGAGGGACTTGGACTGGAGGTTTTCCACATCCTGGGTGAGTACGCTAAGCACTGGCTGAAAGCTACAAGGGGCCTTTTCCTTTAGCTGTTCTACACAGAGCTAGGTGGCCTCTGAGTCCGCCTACCAGATTGGGCCCCACAGACAAGATAGCCTGTCGTCCCTGGCTCACACTGGGGTTTGGGTGGGAGATAGGCACCCAGGTGCCTGAGGGAGGCAGCGATGTGCCTGCCCAGAGGCAGAAACTTAGGCCCTTGGTGCCTATATTTTTGCAGTGAAAGTCCTCAAGTTCAGACACCTCCATTCAGGTGGCAGCCAGGCAGGGATTTGTGGATCACAGCGATGCCTAAAACTGGGAATTAGGTGCCTCAGTCTGGGCTTGTGGATCTGGGCCAGAACTCCCTGGGCACGCAGCTTGCTGGTGTGACAGACCAAGGGATTTCTGAGCCGGGAAACTGCCTGCAACAAAATGGCTGATGAAAGTCAATGCTGATAGACGCAAAGTACTGCACACGGGAAAACGTAATCCCAACAAAATGTTGGGGTCTAAATTACCTGTTGCTACTCAAGAAAAAGACCTTGGAGTCATTGTGGATAGTTCTGACATAGGGTTGCTAATCCTCCAGGATTTTCCTGGAGTCTCCAGGAATTAAAGTTTCATCCCTAATTAAAGACTGTCATGTGATGAAATCTCCAGTAATACGCCCAACCAAAAGGGTCAACCCTACTCTTTGTTAGTCTCTAAGGTGCCACAAGTACTCCTGTTCTTCTTTTTGCGGATACAGACTAACACGGCTGTTACTCTGAAACCTACTCTGAAAACATCTGCTCAGTGTGCAGCGGCAGTCAAAAAAGCAAACAATGTTAGGAACCCTTGTGGGGGATGGGCTTTGGGCTTTGATAAAATATGAACATTTATTACCTGCTTCTGTAAGGCAGTCTCTCCACCCTGCAATCAAGAAGAAGAAATGAGAACTCCTCTGAACGAACACTGAATTAGCAGGCAGCAATATTATACAGAATGAAATGTGAGGAGTGGAAAGGGGCAAACAGTTATAAGTAAATCTGGTCAAAAATATGTTTGAAAAGTTTTCCTGCAAAAAATATTTAGTTGAAATGGTAATTTTTGGAGGAAAAATAATGATTCTCATGGGTGAAAAAAACCTCTTTTTTTGTGGGGAAATTAAAAAAATAATGTAAATCAACATTTAGAAATGAGACAATTTTTGTTTCATTTCAAATTAAAATATCAGTTTTCAGATAATTTTTCCATTTAAACAAAACCAAACCATAGTTTGTGCTGAAATGTCAATTTGAAATTATAATTTTCATTTTTTAGAACTTTTTGGTTCCATTATTATTATTTTTTTAATTTTGACTTTTTGGTGTGGAAACTCATTTTCAAAGAGCAAAATGTCCAGCACATCTTCCAAACATCTCTAGTGATAAGTTCTAGTAAAAAGTTACCATGAAATAATGTCAGAAATACATATACAGTACATGAGCAGTTCTCTTTCAAAGGCTACACATTTAATAGCAAGTTTACAGAAATTTCCAATAACTAATATTTATTTCTATATCATCATCATACTTAACCGGGAGATTGTTTTAAAGATACACTAAAGTTAACAAATAAAACAAATAACCCCTTTCATTAAAGGTCTAATGCTTCTCTCACTGATGTCCATGGCAAATCCTCAATTGTATCTTATGGTCCCAATTCCAAATCTCACGAGAGAGAAGGGAAAGACCCTGGCTTTGTATCCAACCCAGTTGGAGCAGGTCTGAACCCATTATCATCATTTCCAAAGATTTGAAATAACAGGAAATAAAGTTACTAATATTACTATTTTGATAACATGCTTTAAGCATTTATTGTATCTTTGATTTCTAGAAATATAAACTTTCCATCTTCAGTGCCTCGTGTCCTTACTAGAAAGTAAAGATTCAGGCCCATGCAAAATTTTGGCATGTGCTTACGTCCCAATTGCCTTCAATGGGACAAAAACACATACCTAAAGTTAAGCATGTGCTTAAGGGCTGCCCTAAATAGGGAGACACTTAAATACTTGCATAAAACTTTCCTCAATCAGGCCCTTAGATTTTCCCTTCATTGTATATGTTAAATCTCATGCCTTTATTACATTAGATTGTCAGTACCAAGATTAAGGCTGATGGGTCATTTCTATTCAACCTTCCTGGTTTTAGTCTCACACAACTTTTTTTTTTTTTTTAAAGTTTCCTTTCAAAGTGAAATTCCACATATTTAATATTAACCCACCCCGCAACACCTTTTAAAAATTAAATTAAAAACCAAAAGAAATAAAAAAAAAAACCAAACAAGCAACCAACTCTTCCCCCCCGCCCCCCCAATACAACTGTGTGCAAAAGATTGTGAAAGGAGAGGGAATAACACTTACTACGTTCTGCAGCCTTCTTCTCTAAAAAATAAGCAGAAATAAATACACTATTATTATTACATTTCTTTTCCCCAGGGATACACAGTAAAAAGACTAAGCCCTTTATGGTCAAAATTTACCCATGGCTCTTCAAACCTCCTCCAGGGACTGCACTGGGGTACATTGGCAGAGTGGCCAAACAAGGTGTCTGTGCGTTCACCACATGCAAGATAAAGTGACTCTGCTCTGAATGCAAACAGGCATTTGCAAAAGGTGGGGCAGACCCAGAATGGGGTCCCAGATCTCTTGGCTCCAGGACCCACAAAACCGGTGCACAGTGAAAATGGTCATTGTTTGGGTTCCTGAGTTTTAACATGCCCAGCATGACCCACCCTGTGCCTGATTTTCAGAAGAGCTCAGCATCTGCAGTAACCTTTGACTTCAGCTGGAATTGGGATTCCTCAGATCTTAAAACCAGGCTCCAGGAGTCGCAGAGTGTGTCTTCATTGCAGAGTTAACTTGAATGATTGGCACTTGGGTCTGAGCATCTACGTTTGCCTAGCCCAGGTCTGTGGCCGCTTTACAAACACATACTCAGAAAGTTACTGGGTCTTCACTACTGTCACACTCACCCTTGTGCAATACTAGGGTTTCTGGGGACATATCCCAGGGTTCTTTGGGCTATGCTAAGCTGAGCCATTCTACGATTCTTTTCCAGTGATTTTTGGGAGAACTTGTCTGTCCTTCTGGGCACCCGGGGGAATTATGGGAAGGAACTGGAGGACCATCAGAATTCTAGTGATTTAGCCTGAGCCCTCACTGGAATACCAGCCTGAGTGAAAGCACAGCCCCAGCTGTGTGAGCTAGCCTGGGTGGAAAGGACCACTGAACTCAGGCCAGAGGGCTGTGTGTGTGAATGGAAGATGGGGCTAGGAGCAACAGCTGAGTGAAAGCCAGGGCTAATTCTGAAGTCAGGACATACCCTTGGATTCATTACAGAAAAACGGAGGCAATTCAAATCAGTGATGAGATGTGACAATTTGGGCCTTATCCATGTTGCATATTTCCACTTTATACAACTGTATTTTGGTTCTGCACACTAGATCTCAGCTGCGAAGTCCAATACACTAAGTTTTAAGTTTCTCCTTTGTTTTGTTCTTAAGAAATGGTAAAAGAAAAAAATGGAGCTTGGATGAACATTTCCATATTTAGGATGCTGTAAATTGGAACCCTTTGTTCAAATCACTTCCAATTTTGCAGAACAATAATCACCCACAGCTCTAGGGCTATAATTTTTTTGTGCTAATATCACTGTTTGGGGATTTTAGGGAGGGGAATAAAAACAGACTTTGCAATAATTTGAAAATAAGTAACAACCTTAATTATGTACTCATCGCCATCACTGTATAACATTAAAAAAATTATTTATTAAAAGAACGTCTCCTTATAGTTTACTTCCTTATTTAATGTATTACCTTTTGTTTTCAAGAGATAAATTAAGAGGCCAATAAAAAAAACCTGAATAACCAGGATCGTGCACAGAATGGCGATCCAGGGAGATTTCTTCGGGAAAAAAAGTTCTGGAAAAAAAAATTGAATTGACATTACTTTGGAAGCAAGGACAAAGGTCAAATGGTTTTTATTACAAATATATACATTTACAGCAGAATTTGTGTGAGATGAGGAATCAGAGATGGCGCTATTTAAACTATAAAAGTGATCAGAAACTGACTTAAAAATGGTTCTAACCAAGATCATTTTAACTCTGATATACGGTATCAGTGAATAAGTTGACTTGGCTTGATTCACTGCTGAGATATTGTTCAACGCTGTGATATCACATATAATAATAAATTATAGTTGAAGTGAACAGTTTTTGACAAACAACCCATAAGATAAAAAATTACCCAAACAGAAAACTTTGCTAAAGTGAAGAATGCGGACACATATTAATGGTTTGAGTCTATACTACCTTTATATATATAAAAAAAACCCATTAGAGTTAAAAGGGTTTAACTATCTTACCTGCAAATTTCCAGTTTTCCAAAGATGTGGGTTTCTTGTAATTTAATCTTAACTATAAATTTCTTGGCTTCTAATTGTCCCCCCAAAACTTTAGAGTTCTTAAAAGATAACATACTCAAATTACTATTACTAACAACACAAGAAATTTATAACAATGTAACAAACAGAAAATGTGAGGGGGAAAAAAAACATGATTGAGGAACACACAGAAATATCAAAGAAAGAAATAGATGAGACAGAGAGGAATGAAAAATTAGAAAGCATGAGGATTAAATGGGGTGCATGGGTTGTCGATGAAATGACTAACCACTCTCTATGACTGCCTACTGGAAAAAATTAACAAATGTTTGAAGAACAGATGCCCAAGGTGGATGATGATAGACAGACAGAAAGAAAGCTGTAGTGATCCTCAGAGTTACAGGCTGATCACATGTTTACCAACTGTGTAGAAACTTCTATAATGGCACTTCTGGAAAAGAAGATTTGGATAGTGCTAATTTGCAGTGGAATAAAAGAAGCAAGCAAGCAAGAAGACTGCACAGCAAATATGAAAAGGATGCAAAACCACCTGACGCTGAACAGCAGGTTCACAAAGGATGCAAAACAAAAAGAAAAAAAAGCTAGAGCGGTATGGTTAGTGTTGCTTGATCTTTTTAATTGTTAATAATACTTGTATTGGTTGCCAATTGATCTGAACGCGTATCCCAGTCCAAGAAAGCATAAGGGAAAGGAGAAAGCAAATCACCAGAGAAAGACCCAAAATATGTACACAGAAAGCAATGCCTGGAGAGAGATCAGACGCATTAGTGATAGAAGATTAACAAATTAATGGCTTGTAGATGGTTATCCTCAAAAGAGAGATAGCCGTATTATGGGTGCCCAAGAGTAGTCCTTAAGGCAGGGGTGGGCAAACTTTTTGGCCTGAGGACCACATCGAGGTTGCGAAATGGTATGGAGGGCCGGACAGGGAAGGCTGTGCCTCCCCAAACAGCCTGCCCCACCCCCATCCGCCCCTCCCACTTCCCGCCCCCTGACTGCCCCCCTCAGAACCTCTGACCCATCCAACCCCCCTTGCTCCTTGTCCCCTGACCAGCCCCTCCTGGGACTCCCCACCCCTAACTTCCCCCAGGACCCCACCCCCAACCAACCCCCCCTCCCTGTCCCCTAACCGCCTCCTCCCAGGACCCCCTGCCCCTAACCGCCCCCAGGGACCCTCCCCATCCCCTTTCGGAATGCAGCCCTGTGAACATGGGCAGAGAATGTTCCCCTTGCTCCCGCCACCTGCCCAGCTCTGGGGCCCCCTGTTGTTGTTGGGGGGGGGTAGGGCCTGCCAGGGCACCCTTTGTTCACCCCGAGTCACGCCGCCCAGCTGGAGCCAGCCATGCCGCCACTGCCAGCACAGTGAGTTGAGGCTGTGGGAGAGGGGGGACAGCAGGGGAGGGGCCGGAAGGCTCAGGTTTGGGAATCTCCCTAACATCTTCAGCTGTGAAGACTGAAGCAAAGAATTCATTTAGTTTCTCTGCAATGACTTTGTTGTCTTTAAGTGCTCCTTTTGTACCTCGATCGTCCAGGGGCCCCACTGGTTGTTTAGCAGGCTTCCTGCTTCTGTTCAGGAGCCGGGCAGGATGGTCCCGCGGGCCACATCTGTAGTTTGCCCACCCCTGCCTTAAGGCCTAATTACATTTGAAACATAAAATAGACTAAACAGAACTGCTCCCTGAGACGCAGAATGTGTTCTGAAAAGAAAGATGTTGGAGCATGTGCTGAGGGCCTACAGGATCCTGGCTGGGAGAGAATATATGAATAGACACAATGAGATTGCCAAGCATCTGCATTGGAGCCTCTGTGGCAAATATATATTCAAATGAACCATGCAGTGTTATGATCACCAAATTGAAAATGTTCTAGAAAATGAAGAGGCTAAGATTTAATGGGATCTGGCAATGTCACAGACCAAACCGTGTAGGCAAACAGGTTTGATATAGCTGTTGTAGAAAAGAAGACATACCAGCCGACAGAACTATAAAAAAAAGAAATACGAGAACATAGAGTTCTTCATAATTTGCCAGGAATGATTATGGAAAACTAGAACAAAATCACTCCTAGTGATTACTGGAGCACTTGGAGGAATCCCTAGGGATATGAATGAGTAGCTAAAGAATACATTAGGAGTTCGATAGTTGTCGACCTCCGGAAGACAGCACGCTTAGGTGCTTGGAGAATTCTAAGGAAAGTGAAAGGAGAATTAGGGCATTTAAGCACCTAAACGACAGGAATTCTGCGGAGGGTTTAACAAAACTCCTGCCAACCAAACCTATGAAGTTGGTTCATGGTCATGATTTACTGGACACTCATGGGGATAAATTAAAGCTTTCCCCTTTCTATGCTTAAAGATTTTGTATGATGTGAAGGATCTTTGTTTTTAAAAAGATCCCCATGATGGGATACCGAGGGATAATAATAAATAACCTTGCTCTAATATAGTGCTTTTCATCGGCAGATAAAGAACTTAACATTACTTTTAAAAGATTCCAGTGGAGAGATTTCCTTAGTTTTATTTGTTCGTTTGAAGGTACACTGGAAAGGATCCCTGTTCTAGAGAAATCTGATCAAAGTATGCTTATGAGACTTTGGCAGGACTTTCCCAATGAAATAAACGGGCAGTTCACACCTCTCAGAGCTATTGTTTCTGACTCTCTTCAGACACAGGCAGGCACCAATGTATTGATTACACTGAAATCACATTTTGAAGGTTTAATTCAGAACCATAAATGTTAGAGTGGTGTTTTTTAAAATGTAACTTTAGATGCTGGAGAACAGGTATGGCAAATAGACAGCAACATTATCATCATAATACACAAGGCACCGTGACTGTCAGTTTCATCCAAACTATCCAGCAAATAGTTAAGAATAACAAATACATTCCTAGAAATCAGGACAGTTCACAAATGATGGTTTTAGAAGGTTTAAATTGGCAATGAACATTTATTCTGACCAGTTAAACCGATTTTATGCTATACACGGAGATGGGAAACCACACCACTCCCCATCCTCCATTTTGCCATGAAGCAAAAAGGCAGTCTGCCTCACCTACTGCTCCTTGTACAGACTGGAAATGCTGCTCTGCCTGCCATAATCACTGTGTGTCAGTGGCCTGCACCTTCCAGACAAATACCCACTCTTAGTAAATCCACGCCACATAATCTGTGTAGGTTGTTTGCATTGATCAAACCCGGTTAGAACTTTCTTTGTTATGAAGCACAGAAGGGAGCTGAGCTAACGCACCGTTAACATAATCTTACAAGTTCTTCTCCTTGGATTGAGAGCCCTGTTTAGTCTTTAAAGACATACTTTATTGTTGTTAGCTTTGTGCTGTAGTTTCTTCAGTGGGGAGCTGTGGTAAAGAGCCAGAGAGTTCGCCCTCTGCCTTAATCTCTCTAAGGAGAGTGAATTATTGGAGCTGAGCTGTTCCAGGGGAACAAGGTAGTGATGTCTGAGCTGAAATTTCCAACAGAGGGTTTCACCTGCATGCTGTTTGTGACCATCTCACTTCAAGGACTGATCTATGTAGCATAAATAATACATGCTGCACTAAGAATATCACCAAGGTAGAGTCTGGGTGATCTCTCCTCCAATGGGCAGCAAACCTGTGAGGCTATGAAATCCGCTACTGTTCAGCTGTGGGGAGACAATAGCTTGGGAAGGAATTAGGCACAATAAGAACAGCCATACTGAGTCAGACCAAAGGTCCATCTAGCCCAGTATCTGGTCTTCCAACATTGGCCAAAGCCAGGTGCCCCAGAGGGAATGACCAGAACAGGTAATCATCAAATGATCCATCCCTTGTCACCCATTCCCAGCTTCTGGGAAACAGAGGCTAGGGACACCATCCCTGCATTGATGCACCTATCCTCCATGAACTTATCTAGTTTTTTTTTTTTTAACCATGTTATAGTCTTGGCCCTCACAACATCTGTTTGATTATTTATGTACCATTCAATCACTATTCATAACTCTGAGGTTCTACTGTATGTAGATTTCAGAAAGCTTGAATCAGAAACCAAGCTCATAATAATATGAGGCCAGCACCGATCAAATGTAACCACTTATATTTTTTAATCAATCGCCTTAAGAACATCCATTAGAAACATAGATATCTGGGTTTGTGATGACCGGGAGAACCGTATGGTGACATGCCTTCCTGGTGCAAAGGTTGCGGATCTCTCGAGACATGTAGATAGACTTATGAGTAGTGCTGGGGAGGAGCCAGTGGTCGTGGTACATGTTGGTACCAATGACATAGGGAAGGGTAGGAGAAACGTCCTGGAGGCCAAATTTAGGCTGCTAGGAAAGAGACTGAAATCCAGGACCTCTATGGTGGCATTCTCAGAAATGCTCCCAGTTCCAAGCACAGGGCCAGGTAGGCAGGCAGAGCTTCAAAGTCTCAATGCATGGATGAGACAATGGTGTACAGAGGAGGGGTTTAGATTTATTAGAAACTGGGGAAACTTTGGGGATGGGGGGAGCCTATACAGGAGAGATGGGCTCCACCTAAACCATAGTGACCCAGACTGCTGGCACTTAACATTAAAAAAGTTGTAGAGCAGTTTTTAAACTAAGAGCTGGGCGAAAGCCGACTGCTGCAGAGGAGCACGTGGATCGGACAGAGACTTCTCTTAGAGGAGATTCTCTAGGTTTTAGTCAGGACGAGAGGATGGAAGAGGATAAAGTAGGGGCCAGATCAGATGAGAAACATTCACATAAAAAAGAATCTGACACATCAGAAAAGGGCAGACAAATAAACAGTGACAAGTTCTTAAAGTGCTTGTACACAAATGCTAGAAGTCTAAATAATAAGATGGGTGAACTAGAGTGCCTCATGATAAAGGAGGATATTGATATAATAGGCATCACAGAAGCCTGGTGGCCTGAGGACAATCAATGGGACACAATCATTCCGGGGTACAAAATATATCGGAAGGACAGAACAAGTCGTGCAGGGGGGAGGAGGGGGGAGTGGTACTATATGTGAAAGAAAACGTAGAATCAAATGAAGTAAAAATCTTAAATGAATCCACATGTTCCATAGAATCTCTATGGAGAGTAATTTCATGCTCTAATAAGAATATAACAGTAGGGATCTATTATTGACCACCTGACCAGGACAGCGATAGTGATTATGAAATGCTAAGGGAGATTAGAGAGGCTATCAAAATAAAGAACTCATTAATAGTGGGGGATTTCAATTATCCTCATATTGACTGGGTACATGTCACCTCAGGATGAAATGCAGAGACAAAATTTCTCGATACATTAAATGATTGCTTCTTGGAGCAGCTGGTACGGAAACCCACAAGGGGAGAGGCAATTCTTGATTTAGTCCTGAGTGGAGTGCAGGAGCTGGTCCAAGAGCTAACTATAACAGACAGGGCTGGCTCCAGCATTTTTGCTGCCGCAAGCGGCGAAGAAAAAAAAAAAAGAAACCCAATTGAGCTGCCACTGAAGTGCCGCCGAAGAGGAAGAGAGGAAGTGAAGGACCCACCGCCGAAGTGCCACCGAAGACTGAAGCAGGGCGATTGAGCTTCCTTCGCTGGTGCCTGGAGCCAGCCCTGATAACAGGACCGCTTGGAAATAGTGACCCTGTGGTGGGAAGAACACCTCAACAGCCCAATAATGTGGCATTTAATTTCAAAAAGGGGAACTATGCAAAAATGAGGGGGATAGTTGAACAGAAATTAAAAGGCACAGTGACTAGAGTGAAATCCCTGCACGCTGCATGGACACTTTTCAAAGACACCATAATAGAGGCCCAACTTCAATGTATACCCCAAATTAAAAAAACACAGTAAAAGAACTAAAAAAGAGCCACCGTGTCTTAACAACCATGTAAAAGAAGCAGTGAGAGATAAAAAGGCATCTTTTAAAAAGTGGAAGTCAAATCCTAGTGAGGTAAATAGAAAGGAGCATAAACACTGCCAAATTAAGTGTAAAAATGTAATAAGAAAAGCCAAAAAGGAGTTTGAAGAACAGCTAGCGACAAACGCAAAAGATAACAACAAAACGTTTTTTAAGTACATCAGAAGCAGGAAGCCTGCTAAACAACCAGTGGGGCCCCTGGATGATCGAGATACAAAAGGAGCACTTAAAGACGATAAAGTCATTGTGGAGAAACTAAATGGATTCTTTGCTTCAGTTTTCATGGCTGAGGATGTTAGGGAGATTCCCAAACTTGAGCCATCTTTTGTAGGTGATAAATCTGAGGGATTGTCACAGATTGAAGTGTCATAAGAGGAGATTTTGGAATTAATTGATAAACTTTACAGTAACAAGTCACCGGGACCAGATGGCATTCACCCAAGAGTTCTGAAAGAACTTAAATGTGAAGTTGCGGAACTACTAACTATGATTTGTAACCTGTCCTTTAAATCGGCTTCTGTACAAGGGGGATCCAGTGGACATAGTGTATTTAGATTTCCAGAAAGCCTTTGACAAGGTCCCTCACCAAAGGCTCTTACGTAAATTAAGTTGTCATGGGATAAGAGGGAAGGTCCTTTCATGGATTGAGAACTGGTTAAAAGACAGGGAACAAAGGGTAGGAATAAATGGCAAATTCTCAGAATGGAGAGGGGTAACTAGTGGTGTTCCCCAAGGGTCAGTCCTAGGACCAATGCTATTCAACTTATTCATAAATGATCTGGAGAAAGGGATAAACAGTGAGGTGGCATAGTTTGCAGACGATACTAAACTGCTCAAGATAGTTAAGACCAAAGCAGTCTGTGAAGAACTTCAAAAAGATCTCACAAAGCTAAGTGATTGGGCAACAAAATGGCAAATGAAATTTAATGTGGATAAATGTAAAGTAATGCACATTGGAAAAAATAACCCCAAGTATACATACAATATGATGGGGGATAATTTAGCTTCAACTAATCAGGAAAGAGATCTTGGAGTCATTGTGGACAGTTCTCTGAAGATGTCCATGCAGTGTGCAGTGGCAGTCAAAAAAGCAAACAGGATGTTAGAAATCATTAAAAAAGGGATAGAGAATAAGATGGAGAATATTTTATTGCCCTTATATAAATCCATGGTACGCCCACATCTCGAATACTGCGTACAGATGTGGTCTCCTCATCTCAAAAAAGATATACGGCATTAGAAAAGGTTCAGAGAAAGGCAACTAAAATGATTAGGGGTTTGGAAGGGGTCCCATATGAGGAGAGATTAAAGAGATTAGGACTTTTCAGCTTGGAAAAGAGGAGACTAAGGGGGGATACGATAGAGGTATATAAAATCACGAGTAGTGTGGAGAAAGTGAATAAGGAAAAGTTATTTACTTGTTCCCATAATATAAGAACTAGGGGCCACCAAATGAAATTAATGGGCAGCAGGTTTAAAACAAATAAAAGGAAGTTCTTCTTCACACAGCGCACAATCAACCTGTGGAACTCCTTGCCTGAGGAGGTTGTGAAGGCTAAGACTCTAACAGGGTTTAAAAGAGAACTAGATACATTCATGGAGGTTAAGTCCATTAATGGCTATTAGCCAGGAGTCCCTAGCCTCTGTTTGTCAGAGGGTGGAGATGGATGGCAGTAGAGAGATCACTTGATCATTGCCTGTTAGGTTCACTCCCTCTGGGGCACCTGGCATTGGCCACTGTTGGCAGACAGGATACTGGGCTGGATGGACCTTGGGTCTGACCCAGTATGGCCGTTCTTATGTTCATAATGGGTCAAACCAAAGGCCCATCTAGCCCAGTATCCTGTTTTCCAACAGCGGCCAGTGCCAGGTGCCCCAGAGGGAATGAACAGAACAGGCAATCACCAAGTGATCCATCATCCCCTATTGCCCATTCTCAGCTTCTGGCAAACAGAGGCTAGGGACACCATCCCTGCCCATCCTGGCTAATAGCCATCAATGGACCTATTCTCCATGAACTTATCTAGTTCTTTTTTGAACAGTGTTATACTCTTGGCCTTCACAATATCCTCTGTTTGAATATTTATGTACCGTTCAATCACTATTCATTTGCATACATGTTAATGATTAGTAGCTGTTTCTAAGGTAGTTTTCATTGGTATAGATATATTTTAACGTTGTTAGCCAATTGCGGGTGCGTGCGTGTTGATGGTCACATTGCAGCTTGGACGGTAACTGACCTGCTATATAAATTGTTGATTCCTTTTCTTGTTTGAGGAGAGTGCTCCTAATGGAACAGGAGATGTTCTGGTTTGAGGTTTCTGTTATAATTATAGAAGTTTCTGTTTCAAACAGGCCATTAGCCCCTTGGAATTTTCTTTCAGACAGCAACGGTACATGTTGTCCAGTGAGACCTCTCCAGAAAACCTCGGGCTCTGGGTACCACCCGGCCGATCGGCACACCACTCGGATCCCTCCATCCTGATATCCCTCAACAGAGATGAGAGGAGCAGCACCTAGAGCTGAAGGAGAGTGGAATAAAACTGTTTCAATTTTATATTCTGCTGTGGTGTTGTAGCCATGTCGGTCGCAGGATATTAGAGAGACAAGGCGGGCAAGGTAATACTTTCATTGCACCAACTTCCATTGTGGAGAGAGACAAGCTTCTGAGCTTACACAGAGCTCTTCTTCAAGTTTGGGAAACTAACCCAGAGTGTAACAGGTAAATACAAGATGGAACACTCTGAGTTAGGTTCCCAGACCTGAAGAAGAGCTCTGTGTAAACTAGAAAGCTTGGCTCTCTCCCCAACAGAAGTTGGTCCAGTAAGAGATATTACCTGGCCCAACTTGTCTCTTTAACATTAGAACTTATATCATTATTCAGCATAAGGAGTAAGTATTTAAACCTTAAGCACAACAAATGCATGGCAATGCACAACAGAAGCAGAACTGAAAGCCATCAAAGCGACTTGGGAAGAAGCGAAAACTGAAGCAAGAAACCAACAAAGATGCAAGGCAGAGGTGAAGGCCCTCTCTGCCACATGGCATAAAGTGCATAAGTCAGGCTAGCCATAAAAAGGCACCTGTCTAGCTTAGGGGACGGCGTTCGAACAGGAGAAGACAGCCGCTGCCATCTCTGCACGGAAGTTCTGGGTGTGCATGGCAGCTCAGGTAGATGGATCAGCACTAACTGTGCTCTAACTGGCTCGCTAAAAGTAAAAGCGAGGATGCCACAACATGAGCTTCACTGCCAGCTGCTCCAGCGGGTATGTTCCCAGGGTGGTGAAAGCTGCTCAGAAGCCCAGACCCTGGTGTTCTCACTTCTAGTTTTAGCGAGCTAGCTACAGGACGGTTACTGTAGGCATATCTACATGAGCTACTATTCACGCCCCTGGCTGCAGTGCAGATATACTCTTAGTTTCATCCACTGTTGCTGACAGATGCTCAGGATGTGCTGAGAGAGCAGTGTAAAAACACCTGCTCTTGGATGGTGCCAAACTAACGGGAGCCATTAGGCCACTTATTGATGGCGACTATTTTGAAAGAGTAGGGTGCCAGGGAGAGATGACCTGTGCCTGCCAATAGCGGGGGGGATGGGGACAGAGTGAGGGCAGCTGGCTTCAGCAGTGTTACTGAGCATGCCAAGGAGTTCTCAACCTTTTTCTCTCTGTGCCCCCCTCCACTCCCCATTGCTATAAGAACTCCACGGCCCACCTCTGCCACACCAACTGTTTTTCTGCATATAAAAGCCAGGGCCACCGTTAGCGGGTAGCAATCAGGACAATTATCTTGAGTCCCACTCCACATGGGGTCCCGCAAAGCTCAGTTGCTCAGGTTTTAGCTTCAGCCCCATGGAGTGGGACTTCAGCTTTCTGCACTGGGCTCCAGCAAACCTAATGCAGGCCCTGTTTGGCAGCCCCCCCTGAAACCTGCTTGCGGCCCCCCAGGAAGCCCCAGGCCCCTGGTTGATAACCACTGTCCTAGACGATTAAACTCTTTTCACCTCGCCTGATTCAAGGCTTGAGCCAAAGCCTACTGAAGATGTTACACTCAGCTTCAAAGACACTGGAAAACCTCCGGTTGATATCTATGGGCTTTAGATCAGGCCCTCAGTGTGTACGTAAAAGCAGTGGACTTGACTGTGATAGGAGATATTTTGATTAAGAAATGCACCTTTACTTTGCTTTTTACATTCGCCTGCACATCTCCTTTTCAGTGAATGATTATTCGGTTGTCTCTCTGCTGTCTCAGTTTCCGACAGCATTTGAGACACTGAGGGAAAACTGGGTCTGGCTGAATAAGTAAAAGGCTAAAACAAGGCTGCCTGACCAGAAGTCTTTGGAAGAACTGGGTCTTGTGGTGTGAGGCTCATGCTGGCTCCTTTGCTGTCCCTGGGTTCTCAAGATATAGCAACTATCTCATGGTTATCCACCCAGGAGGATGTCCCTCTTCCTCTCTTAGGTGAGCCAAAACAAGTAGAAAACACACCTTAAATTTAGAAACACACATGCCAAAAGCTTCCAGCTTATTTGGTACTGAGCTGCAAATGAGAAAAAAGAACAATCAAATGCTATCGCTAAAGGAAATACAAGCACACACTACTGACCTGCCACCTTCAGTTCCATATGAGCATCTTTATAAAAGGAAGTTGACTCAAAATAGCACACGTATCGTCCCTCATCCGTGGGTCTGATATTATGTAACCTCAAGGCGACACTTCCATTTCTGATGCCGTCTTTCAGAAACTCTGTCCTTCCTGTATATTCCGGCATCTGATATTCAGTCTGATCCTTTCCATTGGAATAGCGATGCACAAGGAAAGAGTAATTGGACCGGAACCATCTCACCTCCATGTTCTCAGCACTCATCAGGGGTGACAAGTGACAGGGTAACACAATGTCCTCACCCACAGTAGCCGTGACAGGTTGATCCGGTCCAATGACTGTGAACTGGGCTGTGAAACATATCATGACACAAGGAAAATAAACTTTAACAAATTGAGAATATCGTATTGCCTCTATATAAATCCATGGCACGCCCACAGCTTGAATACTGCGTGCAGATGTGGTCGCCCATCTCAAAAAAGATACATTAGAATTGGAAAAGGCAACAGAAATGATGAGGGGTATGGAACAGCTTCCATATGAGGAGAGATTAATAAGACTGGGACTTTTCAGCTTGGAAAAGGGACAACTAAGGGGGGATATGATAGAGGTCTATAAAATCATGACTAGTGTGGAGATAGTAAATAAGGAAGTGTTCTTTACTCCTTCCCATAACACAACAATGAGGGGTCATCAAATGAAGTTAATAGGCAGCAGGTTTAAAACAAACAAAAGGAAGTATTTCTTCACACAACGCACAGTCAACCTGTGGAACTCTTTGCCAGAGGATTTGTGAAGGCCAAGACTGTACCAGGGTTCAAAAAAGAAGTAGATAAATTAATGGAGGATAGGTACATCACTGGCTATTAGCCAAGATGCGCAGGAATGGTGTCCCTAGCCTCTATTTGCCAGAGGCTGGGAGTGGGAGGCAGGGGATGGATCACTTGGTGATTGCCTGTTCTGTTCATTCCCTCTGGGGCATTTGGCATTGGCCGCTGTTGGAAGACAGGATACTGGGCTAGATGGACCTTTGCTTTGACCCATTATGGCAGTTCTTGTGTTCTTAAGGCGATCGATATAAAATATAAATGGTTACATTTGATCAGAGCTGGCCTCATATTATTATGAAGGCACTTGGTTCCCGATTCAAGCAGAATTTTCAATCCTTTCTGAAATCTACATACAGGAGAACCTCAGAATTACGAACACCAGAGTTATGAACTGACCGGTCAACCACACACCCCATGGAACCAGAAGTATGCAATCAGGCAGGAGAGACAAGACCAAAAAAAAAACGGGCAGCAAATACAGTACAGTGCTATGTTAAACATAAACTACTATAAAAAATAAAGGGAAAATTTACAAAAAGATCTGACAAGGTACGGAAATTGCTTCTGTGCTCATTTCATTTAAATTAAGATGGTTAAAAGCAGCATTTTTCTTCTGCATAGTAAAATTTCAAAGCTGTGTTAAGTCAATGTTCAGCTGTAAACTTTTGAAAGAACCACCATAACGTTTTGTTCAGAGTTACGAACAACCTCCATTCCCCAGGGGTTCACAACTCTGAGCGTCTTCTGTACATAGTTAACTTGGAACTGGCCATAGCTCTTTAGGGCTTGGTGCTAATTTGTGCTCATTTTCTCAAGAGATTTCCTAGTTTCATCTCCCCACAATGACTTGTCCTTAAAAATCTCACCCAGTTGTAAAATGCCTTTTCTGCAGAGATAGAGAAAAAAATAGGAAGGAAGATCCGCCCAAAGCTTATACCACTGGGTTTCAAGCTTCCACACCAAAATATTAAAATGCTGTTAGTTTGTTTTTGACTCTGCAATGTGAGCCAAGTGTGGTTTGCAGTCACTTGACAGCACCGAGCAGACTCAGCTGGTCCTCGGGAACAGGTGGTGAACGCACTGCGGACATTCCTCAACTTAGTTGGTAGCTGCACTTATGAGACAGCAGCAGATGATGTGGAGGAGGCAGGTGTCCATCTACTTATATTTTCCCCCCAGGCTATGGTATCTGTACTCCAGAGGAGCATGAATGAATTGTCAGCTAGGTAAGTTACTGTCCTCATTTTCCAAACGGGCAAAGAGAGGCTCTGAGAGACTGGTTTAGCAAATATTTCCTTCTGATGGAATTTCATTGTTCCGTTGGGGAACCTTGGTACTCTCATTGCTGTAATTCCAATTGTTCTGGGCTGGAATGATTTTGATTCTGACTTTGCAGTTGCTCTACTTGCAGGGAAAATATGCAGTACAGGCTAAAGAAAAGCTGGTCATTCTTTTAAGTCATCTGAGAGGTGAAAAACTGAAGGGGGCAGACTTAACATAAGAACATAACATAACAATGGCCGTACTGGGTCAGACCAATGGTCCATCTAGCCCAGTGTCCTGTCTTCCAACAGTGGCCAACGACAGGTGCCTCAGAGAGAATGAACAGAACAGGTAATCATCAAGTGATCCATGCCCTGCCGCCCACTCCCAGCCTCTGGTTAGTAGCCATTGATGGACATGTCCTCCATGAACTTATTGAGTTCTTTTTTTTTTTTTAATCCTGTTAGTGTCTTAAGGTTGTGCGATGATGTTGTATGGGTATGAAGCAGCACAATAATTACCGGTATTTGTCTCTTGGTTTTTTGAATTGTGCACTTTGGTTTTAATTTTGGTAATGATTTTGCTGCAGCTGATGAATTTAAACAAACAATCAGGGAATGTTCCTGGCATCCCTCAGGAAAAGGCTGGTGATTTCGGTGAACATCAGAAAACCATAAAGGGAAATGGGATGGCATCTGGCACATGAATTCTTCTAGCCTTTGATCAAGTGGTAGAATTAAGTAGGCTAAAATGATGCTTTTTTTCTGATACTGTATAATTTTGTCCCTATATGCGCCTTAACAGCTAAGCAATAGAAAAAGCAAATGAATACTATAAGTAACAACAGGGGAGAGGAGAGGGACAAAAATGATGAATGAGTGGTATTGCCTACCTGACACCAAGTTGTGAATTGGTAAATTAATGAAGAAAATGATGAAACCAGGCAGAGAGACACTTGCTGTGGAGCCATGGTGGAGAGACGATGATTTCATTTTCACTGTAACTTGATGAAGACAAAACGAGAGAAAAAAAATAAACAGAGTGCACATAATAAGGATTATGTTATAACTAAATACATCTTGTGCTGCATGTAAAGAGCTCATGGGACACTCTGATATGGAGATCCTGATTCAAATGTCCTGTTTATAGCACTGTCATCAACTCCATCTCCTTAGGTGCATTAATCCCAGATTTAAATTTAGAGTACCTGGAGCGGCAGGACCGGATTTGGTTTCCCACCTCCGAGGTGGGTGCCCTAATCATTGGGCTACAGAATCATTTTTCTATGGCGCAATGATTATTTATTTAATTGGAAGTGGAACAGCTTCACTAGCTGAGGTTGAGGGAGCCCTATATCAGCCCAGCTGAGTGCTCAAACCACTGGGCTAAAAGTTATAAGACAGACTCCTCCGGCCATTTTGTGTGGAATGAGGCAGTCACCTAATGCATTCTTCAGAAGAAGTGATGTAGGCATGTATCCCGCATGACTCCAGGAGAAGAGTTCCCAGTCATAGAGTTTAAGTAGAGACAGGCACCTCCCTGAAGCCCAGTGCAGCCAATGATTTTAGTTTATTATCCATTTATTGTGTCATGCTATGATTAATCAACATGTCATATTATATATATATATATATTCATTAAATAGAGTTAATTTGTAGGATTACAGAAGTATAAGATTGATCAGTATTTAGAGGGAAATCATGTATTAGATATAAGTAAGACAAACTGAAATGCAAGAACCTGTAGGCTGAGGCCTACAAGATTTTATCTTAGCTATTTTAGGCCTTGGAGATAAGAAATGCTAACATAAATAAATGACCAAGGAATAACCTGATGCCCTAAGATTATGGGAAAAGAGGTACCAAGCGGTAATAGCCGGAAGATCAATTTTAAATTATAAAAATGCTATAAAAGCACATCTGTCTCCAACATGTGTCTTTACCACAGGATATAGATGATGCATCAATGCTAATGCGAATAAAGAGAACCTAAAGTACCTATAGAATTCGGGGTCCTTTGTGTTTCTAGGGGACACAGACCAATAAGGAAAAGAGGGTTGACACTTCCATGTACATGTGCAGAATGTAGGTATAGACAGAATCACATTCTAAAAAAGGGTGCCCAGGGTGGGAAAATTGAGCTTCCTATGGGAATCCAGCAGGGACTATCCCTGTACTGATGATCAATCCATGAGAGAGCCATCAGACTCTAACTCCATCTAGGAGGATGTGAGTGTGATGGGTTGGATCACAAAAACCCCCTTTGGGTCTGCCACCTGACGTGCCGAGTCTACCCCGAGCCCGGTTTCCCTGGCAGCTTGGGACTTCAGTGCCCTGTCTGGCTGTGCCAGACCCCAGGTCTGAACCACGTTCCCCAAAAGCTGCAGGCTTATCTGAAAATAGTTTAAGAAGTGTTCCCGTCTCCAACACTCAAATGCCCAGTTCCCAATGGGGTCCAAACCCCAAATAAATCAGTTTTACTCTGTATAAAGCTTATACAGGATAAACTCAAATTGTTTGCCCCCTATAACACTGATAGAGATGCACAGCTATTCCCCCCCCCCCACAGGTATTAATACATACTCTGGGTTAATTAATAAGTAAAAAGTGATTTTATTAAATACAAAAAGTAGGATTTAAGTGGTTCCAAATAACAGACAGAACAAAGTGAACTACCAAGCAAAATAAAATTAAACACGGAAGTCTAAGCCTAATTCAGTAAGAAAACTGAATACAGATAAAGTCTCACCCTCGGAGATGTTTCAATAAGCTTCTATAACAGACTGGACGCCTTCCTAGTCTGGGCACAATCCTTTCCCTTGGAACAGTTCTTGTTTCAGCTCAGGTAGTAACTAGGGGATTTCTCATGATGGCTGCCTCCCTTTGTTCTGTTCCACCCCCTTATATATCTTTTGCACAAGGCTGGAATCAGTGATTTCCCTACCCCCTCCCCCCCCCCCAGTTTTGTGAACTAGTTACATGCCAATTTAGTGACTGTTTGGAAATTTGAATTGAAATTGAAACATTAATACACACTTTAAAAGCATATACAGTGTATGATAAAATACATGTATCTGAAAAAGTATAATAGATTTGAAAAGTATGAACATAGACTAGCTTCCTTATACAGCTGTTGTTTTTTATGACAATGTCAGTGCATTCATTTCGGTGATGTTGGCCAACCTAATAATTTCAAATGATGATTTGTAAGCGAAGTCTAAATGAGCTCTCCCTGACAGCTAGTGATGAGCTGGGGCTGAAGGGAAAGGCTTGAGGACCAGATTGTAGGACATTCACACCTAATCTACCTAGGTATCCAGCAAACAGAGCTGTGTTGCCCAAGTGATAGATTTTGGCTGGGGTTGGGTTACAAATCACTTGAATGCTGGGGGGGGAGGGGGATGAAATGTTGTCCTTATTGTATAAGTAAAGGCCAATAGAACTGTACTTAGCCTGTGCTAATTGAGGGCATCGAGAGAGGGTGGGGACCTGTCCCTCTCCACTGTTTAAAGACAGAGCTAATTAGGCTCCATAGAGAGTCTTTTGTTCTGTTCAGTGACCACTGTAGCTGCAATCACTGATAATCAGGTCTAAGTGCTTAGTCCTGCTGTGGGACAGTGTTTCTGTGGAAGAGACAGCCCAGACTGCCCTAGCAGCAAGGTTCCCCCCCGACCCCGAGAGCTCAGCTGAAATCACTGAGAGCTGGTGGAACTTCAAGAGACCAACTCGCAGAGGTCACAGTGGCAGGTGGCAGCAGAAGGTGACTGCGCAGGGCCATTGGCGACAGAGCGGTGGAGTGAATGGTGGCACAACAAACAGCCGTGGCCAGAGCGAACAGTGAGCAACTGGAGGAACGAGCAAGGTGCCTTCTTGCCCCCCACCTGGAAGGTGTACTCACGTGAAAGCACTTCTGAACTCTGAGTCTCCACTGGACAACACCGGTGAGTGGGGTGCGGTGGAGGGAAAAGTGTGGGGGGTATGTTAAATAAACAGTTGTTTGTTGGACTATATTTTAGTGACTTTGCTCCAGAATGCTAGATTTGTGACTGGGAATGGCAACTTATATAAATATGTTTCCTAGTAGGCCAAGATTTTTAAAATGCATCATTTGCCAAGGTTGTTATCTCACATCGTTGTTATCTTGAGAGGTCATTATATTGGGGAGTTTCTGTACAAAACATTTTTATTATTATAATTAATTTTTACATAAGAATGGCCATACTGGGTCAGACCAATGGTCCATATAGCCCAGTATCCTGTCTTCCGACAGTGGTCAAGGCCAGGTGCTTCAGAGGGAATGAATAGAACCGGTAATCATCAAGTGATCCATTCCCAGCTTCTGGCAAACAGGCTAGGGACACTCAGAGCATGGTGTTGCATCCCTCCCCATCCTGGCTAATAGACACTGATGGACCTATTCTCCAGGAATTTATCCAGTTCTTTGTTTAATCCGGTTATAGTTTTGGTCTTCACAGCATCCCTTGGCAAAGAGTTCCATGGGTTGACTTATGTTGTGTGAAGAAGTACTTCTTTTTGTTTTTTTAAAACCTGCTGCCTATTAATTTCATTGGGTGACTGCTAGTTCTTGTGTTATATGAAGGATTAAATAACATTTCCTTATTCACTTTCTCCACACCAGTCAAGATTTTATAGACCTCTATCATATCCCCCCTTAGTCATCTCTTTTCTAAGCTGAAAATTCCCAGTCATTTTAATATCTCCTCTTGTTTCATACCCCTAATCATCTCTGTACCTCTTCCAATTCCAATGTATCTTTTTTGGGATGGGGTGACCAGATCTGCACACAGTATTCAAGGTGTGCACGTACCATGGATTTACATAGAGGCAATATGATATTTTCTGTCTTATCATCTATCCTTTTCTTAATGATTCCCAACATTCAGTTTGCTTTTTTGACTGCCGCTGCACATTGAGTAGATGTTTTCAGAGAACTATCCACAAGGACTCCAAGATCTCTTTCTTGAGTGTTAACAGCTAATTCAAACTCCATTTTGTATGTATAGTTAAGATGGTTTTCCAATATGCATTACTTTGCATTTATCAACATTGAATTTCATCTGCCATTTTGTTGCCCAGTCACCCAGTTTTGTGAGATCCCTTTGTAACTCTTTGCAGTCTGCCTGGGACTTAACTATCTTGAATAGTTTGGTACCATCTGCAAATTTTGCCACCTCACTGTTTACCCATTTTTCCAGATCATTTATGAATATGTTGAACACTAATGGTCCCAGTACTAACCCCTCAGGGATACCACTATTTATCTCTCTCCATTCTGAAAACTGATACTTTATTCCTACCCTTTGTTTCCCATCTTTTAACCAGTTACTGATCCATGAGAGGACTTCCCTCTTATCCCATGAGGACTTACTTTTCAAAAGTCAATTTAAATTAAATATAATTTTTTTAAAAAAATTATATTTTTTTAGAAATCTAGACCTGTTTTGGTGTAACTTGCATTATCCTTATGTTAAATTTGCATTATCCTAACAAAACATTTACTTTATTCATATCTCTTTTATATGTTGCCGGTCAAAGTGAAAATGAAAAGACAAAAAACAATACAATAATTTTTCCACTCAAAGGCCTCAAAAACTAACCAAGGTGAAGAACACATCATGAACCAAGAATATATCAACAGGTCATCTGAAGGTTCAAGTGGTATATCTACATCCGACCAGCCCAAAGCACAAATACAGCTACCTACTGAAGAAACAGTATCTCCAAAATCTAAAGGCAGTTCCCGATGTTTGTCAGTCAAAGCGTTCCCATTTATTGAAGTTACAAAAGATGGCTACTGGTGCACCTCTTGCAAAAAAAGCTTACAAAGAAGGAAAGCTTCCCAATGCTATAACTGGTAAAAGTGGAGGAGGTTGGTTTGTCAAACCGATCAGCAAAGCCAATGCTGACAAACTACATGAAAAGGCTGCAAAAACACCAGGCCTCCAGAGTGTATCAACATGCAGAAAGCCTTATAAGCCCACTTTCAAAGCCAATTTTAGAAGTACTTAATGAGGCTGTTAGGAATGCTGAAGACACAACACAGTTCATGCGAACAAACATGGCTGTGGCATCCTACTTTCTATTTAAGCAAGAGATACCACACACTACAAACTGGAGGCCAATGTTAAGTGCATTGTCACTTGTTCATCCTAAAGTTGAACACTGGTTCCGAACAAGACCAGCAAATGCTCACTATCTTTCTGCAAGAAACTCAACTGACTGTCTAGAAGCATGCGCTGCAACAGTGAAAGACTCAACAGTTGAAAAAGTGAAGAACTCTCTCACCACATTCAAAAAATGTGCATACATGGCTGATGAATGCACCGATGCAAATGGGCATCAAGTATTAAGTCATTGTGTACGTTATCTTGATGTCAGGGGTAGGCCAATAGATACATTTCTAGATGTTCAAGTTACAGAAGACACATCGGCTGCATCTGTGACAACCCACATCTTAGAAGAGTTAAATGCTTGTCAATTGGACCCCAAATGGATGGCTGCTTGTGCATTTGATGGAGCTGCAAACTTCTCTGGAAGACATGGTGGAGTACAAGCTTTGCTCAGAGAAAAGTGCAACCCTAATCTCTCCTATACACACTGAAGAGGACATCTACTCCAACTAGCACTAGTATGAGCTGCAGAATCTTCAAAAGACATTAAAAAAAGCTATAAATTTAATGTCTTCATTATATTCTTTTTTCAGTAAGAGTCCAAAAAGACTGAGTATCTTGGAAAATCTAGAAGATACACTGGGACTGAAGTTCAAATTACTCCAACCTGGGAAAACCCACTGGCTTTCTCATGAGCGATCCTTGGCTGTTGTCTTAAAAATTACTCCAGCCATTATTACTGGCTTTGGAATGTATCTACCAAGATGGGATGGATCTAAGTAGTGAGGCTGGTGGATTACTTTTGCTACTACGTTCAGAGAAGACTATTGCCACTCTCTCTCTCTCGTAAGTCTACTGTTAAAACCACTTGGGTCATTAAACAATGCCATCCAGGCATCTGCTACAACAGTAGTAGATCTTTGTCCAGCAACGATATGAAAATCCAGAGGTGGATAAAGAACTGGTTAAAGGGGAGACTGCAGCGGGTCATACTGAAAGGTGAACTGTCAGGTTGGAGGGAGGTTACCAATGGAGTTCCTCAAGGTTCGGTTTTGGGTCCGATTTTATTTAATCTATTTATTACTGGCCTCGGAACCGAATGTAGAAGTGGGCTGATAAAGTTTGCGGATGACACAAAGTTGGGAGGTACTGCCAATTCAGAGAAGGATCGGGATATCCTGCAGGGAGACTTGGATGACCTGGTAAACTGGAGTAATAGTAATAGGATGAAATTTAATAGTGAGAAGTCTAAGGTGATGCATTTAGGGATGACTAACAAGAATTTTAGTTATAAGCTGGGGACTCATCGGTTGGAAGTGACGGAGGAGGAGAAGGACCTCGGAGTCCTCGTTGATCGCAGGATGACTATGGGTCGGCAATGTGATGTGGCCGTGAAAAAAGCTAATGCGGTCTTGGGATGCATTAGGCGAGGTATTTCTAGTAGGGATAAAGAGGTGCTGCTTCCATTATACAAGGCGCTGGTGAGACCTCATTTGGAGTACTATGTGCAGTTCTGGTCTCCCATGTTTAAAAAGGATGAACTCAAACTGGAACGGGTACAGAGAAGGGCCACTAGGATGATCAGAGGAATGGAAAACCTGTCATATGAAAGGAGACTCAAGGAGCTCGGTTTGTTTACCCTAACCAAAAGGAGGCTGAGGGGGGATATGATTGCGCTCTTTAAATATATCAGAGGGATAAATACCAGGGAGGGAGAGGAATTATTTCAGCTTAGTACTAATGTGGACACGAGAACAAATGGATATAAACTGTCCGTCGGGAAGTTTAGGCTTGAAATTAGACGACGGTTTCTAACCGTCAGAAGGGTGAAGTTCTGGAATAGCCTTCCGAGGGAAACGGTGGGGGCGAAAGACCTCTCTGGCTTTAAGATTAAGCTTGATAAGTTTATGGAGGGGATGGTTTGATGGGATAACGTGATTTTAGTCAATAAGTCAATAACGTAACATTGCTGGTAATTAGTATCAATGGTCAATGTGGGTCTGGCTGGAGAATCTTGCCTGCATGCTCGGGGTTCTGCTGATCACCATATTTGGGGTCAGGAAGGAATTTTCCTCCAGGGTAGATTGGCAGAGGCCCTGGAGGTTTTTCGCCTTCCTCCACAGCATGGGGCAGGAGTCGCTTGCTGGAGGATTCTCTGCGACTTGAAGTCTTTAAATCATGATTTGGGGACTTCAACAGCTGAGTCAAGGGAGAGAATTATTCCAGGAGTGGGTGGGTCAGATTTTGTGGCCTGCATCACGTGGGAGGTCAGACTAGATGATCCTAATGGTCCCTTCTGACCTTAAAGTCTATGAGTCTATAATAGAAGCTACATTTGGATCAGAGATCTATCCATTGAAAAAATACTGGAAGAAGCAAAGACTTCAGTCCAGAAGTTGACTAATGAAGGCATTTATATTGAATCCTTAAGTGAAGAAGACAAGAAGCGTTTGTTAAGACAACTGAAAAAGTACACAGACTTGGTTCTTTAAAATCTACAACAGCGACTTCTAGATTCTACTTAACCTCTACGTAGGTTTTACAGATGCCTGTCCTATAAAACACCAACAGTTGAGTGGAGTGAGGCACTACCAGCAATGGGGCTGCCATGTGATTAGGACAAAATAGAGAATTTGAACACAGAGTGGAATATCATATGACGAATGAATGAAGATTTGACTTCAACTTCTTTTTTAACATCACTAGTGGCTCGACCCGATCTTTGTGTTCTGTTTCCTGGGCTGAAAGAAGTAGGAATTCATCTCTTGCTACTCCCAGTCACAACAGCTACAGTTGAGTGTTCTTTTTCATCATTGAATAGAATTTTGTGTTCTGAAAGAAGTCGCCTTCTGCCTGATCATGTGAATAAACTAATGAGCATATCAACTGAAAGAATGGAAGTACCGGACACATGAGAAGCCACCAAAGATGAACACATTGCATTCAAGAAGTTCATTAACTGAGTTGTGCAAAATTATAACAAGAAATCAAGAAAGATGTAGACGTAGTGCTTCATAGAAGGCTTGAGTAGCCAACTTTAATTTGTGTGATGATTTTAAAACGTGAGTTAAATCTAATAAAATGGTCATGAAACATTTTTCAGTTTTTACTATGGTGCCATACAGCCCACCTTCACCCTTACAGTCTCACCCCTCATCAACCCTGACCCCCCCCCCCGTAAATTCAAACACCCCCCCCTAATTTCAATTCCTGGGGAAGCCACTGGCTGGAATCCTTTGTCCCTCTCTGGGTTCCCACCCCTCCTTCTAAATGGAAAAGCACCAAGTTAAAAATGGATTCCAGTTCAGGTGACATGATCACATGTCATTGTAAGACTTCATTACCCACTTGCCAGCACACAGGTATACAGGAAGACTTGCAAGTAAACAGAGCCATCTACAGTCAATTATCCTGGTTAATTGGAGCCATCAAGATTCTAAACCACCATTAATGGCCCACACTTTGCATAAATACAATAGGCCCTCAGAGTTATATTTCATATTTCTAGTTTCAGATACAAGAATGATACATACATACAAATAGGATGACCACACTCAGTAGATTATAAGCTTTGTAATGATACCTTACAAGAGACCTTTTGCATGAAGCATATTCCAGTTACGTTATATTCACCTCATTAGCATATTTTCATAAAATCATACAGAATGCAATGTTACAGTGAGTACGTCTGTAGTTATAACTGGTGCATGGATATATTTAGGAATTGTATATGCTGTGACATTCATAACTTTGTTGACAACTGCTAAAAGATAGTGGACCTTGTACCTGTGATTGCATACGTTACTTGCCTATGGCTTCACATGTGCCTATGAGTTCTAGATCAAACAGAGATAACTCTGTTGAACCTGAGACTGTAGCCGTCAGAGCCAAACCCATGGTGGTATAATAAAATTAAGCATAAATAAAATAAAAGGCTACAGAATGGGTGTCCAACAAGTGGGGCCATAAAGAATATAGAAAGCCCAATGGAAAGGAAGGTCCGAGAAAATAGATCAAAAGTCATAATGGACTAAAAGGGACACTTCCTGTATCCTGGTTTGCATTTTATGTCATTTTGTTTGTCTGTCTATGTGATGTGGTAAGAACCAAGCTCAGGGAAAATTTGCGTATGCTACCAAAACAGGGAAATAGGATTTGTGTCGGAGGGTCTCAGCATTCAGGTATGGGTAGAAACCCTATAGGAGTGGCAGAGGGAGTCAGATGGTTTGACATCATTAATAAACTCCCCAAATTTGTTAATAAGCTCTCCAAATTTTGGACTCCTCTGGACTACACCACCGACAGAGGATCAAGGAAAACTTTGTGGGGTACCTTGGTCACCACCACTCCTCTCGGTGCAGTCGCGTATCAAGGACAGGAAAAGTGGATGGGCCCCGGCTTCTGAGTGGGTGGGCAATGATGGGGGATGGGGATAAGGAAGGATCAGGGGCACAGGAGGGATCTGGTGCCCTGGGGAGGAGTGAGGGGGGACCCACCTCCCTCCACCCCCTTACCTCTCAGCAGGCACCCGAAGATGAGGCTGCCTGGGGCACACAGACTGCGGGGTGCGCCTGTGGGGTGGAGGGGGGACGCGCCCAGGGGGTGGAGGGGGGACGCGCCCATGGAGCTCAAGATCTGGGCCGTGCCCCCATCCTGATGATGGTCAGACACTGCTGCCCCAATTTCTGGCTCCAGTGCTAGCCTGCCCCCACAAGGTACACCCCCTCACGAAGCTAGTGCTGCGGCTGGCAGGAGGCGGATGCAGCCCAGTTGACGGACACTGGGTTAGGAGTCCCAGCCTGTGGATTTGGGGGGCTCCGGCCCCAATTTGGGTGGGCCTGGATGCTAAGTGGGTGGGCCGCAGCCCACTCAGGCCCACCCGTGACTACGCCCCTGTCTCAGTATACTCCAGCTGTAAGTGGCTGAAGGAGAAGTAAGGACAGTCCCACCGCCCTTCTCAGCAGAAATAAATCCCTGTGAAATATTTAATAGGAGCAAGGAAGGGACGCCTTCTACTATTTTTCTAAGGGAAGTATGGAACAGAATAAAGTATCTGTTCAGGCATTTGTTGCGACAGACCCACAAACGCCTTTGGAGGCCTGTGTGCGAGACTACATTAAAACCCACGCGGGAGGGTTAGTGAGAAAACCAAGTAATGGAGTTCTTTGGGCACACACAGATCCATGGAATTTAATGTGTTCCCTCTTTAAAAAGGAATTCTTTAAAATTAAAAAAAGCTCAAGAGGTGACAGGAATAGCCCTGGATTGTGTATATGTGGCATGTAATATCCGGGGAAGAAGATTTAAGAGAAAAGTAGAGCAACTGGAGGAGGCGAGGCAAGAGACCAGTAAAACATTAAAAGAGCAGCTTTGTCAAACAAGGGAAGTAAATTCCGTACTCATTTGTCAGAGGGATAGTCTAGCAAGAGACCTGACTTACATTAAACAGTTACAAAAAGGCTGGTTATAAAGTTATCATGTGGAGAGAGAAAGCAATGGGGCACGAGTATTCATTTGGGCAAGAAGTAAGAATAGTGGACCTAGCTCACAGAACGCAGGTATTAGAAGAAACCTGTGACATTCTGGAGGATATGTACCGTCAGGTCATAAATATTGAAAGTGAGAATGGGCTAACACCCCCCAAAAATAAGGAGGATGCCTGTATAAAAATGGAGTTGCCACCTGTATATGTTGTGAATATAAAAATTCCAGATATTCCAGTCGTTATGGTGTGGTGAGACTGAGGAAAAACAACCGACAATAAGCAGAGGTAGAATCTCACCCCCACTTACAGACTGAGCAAAAATCAGGACAGGAAGAGCAGAAGAAAACTGAACAATCTGGGGAGTTAGGAATCGAGGAGGAATCAAACACAGAAGATTTGGGGTGGGGATGGGAGGAAGGGGAATCTGAAAGAACAGTCAGCAGTGAGGCAAGGAAAGAGAAAGTCACAGGCAGTCTTGGTGAAAATTCTGATAAGGGATTAAATATCAAAAGATTGAAACAAGGAATGAACGAGAGCAAGAAAAAGTAAAATCAGTTACAAATGGTTCACCAAAGAATAAGCCGGACATGTCACAGACCCATCCGCAATTGTGCCACTTATTACAAGAAGCCCAGGGAACTATAGAAGTTGCTGTGAAGGCCTGTAAGGAGGCAATCTGAAATATCAGTATATCTCAGGAAAGAAAAAAGTCTTTGCAACCTGAAATTCCAACAAGGTGCAGGCACCGACCACTGCCAAAAGAAAATGTAAAGGGTTACAGCAAAACTCCCTGTAACAAAGTGGGGTTTCCCCCTTGTTATGTTGTATGAGAGTCTTACTGTTGTGCATGAACACTGTGTGTACCTCAGTTTCCCTGTGTATTACACCAATGCCTAGGTGGTGGGAATAAGGGTGTGTGACTTTTCCTGAGGCCCTCAGGGGCAGGTGAAGCTGCTCCAGCTGCCTGCACATAAGGGATGGATGGTGCCCTTCCTAACAGGAGAACCAGGAAGGGGACGTGACCAGGTGACACTTTAGCCAGGAAGCGAGACAAAGACCAGGAGGAGGGGGAGGGGCAACAGGCATGTGGGAGGTCACCTGGTTGGAAGCTGGGCAGTCTGCTGTTGGGGACTCGAAGGGGGGGGGGGGGGGGAAGAGTCTGAGGCATCCAGCTTGGGGTCCCCCACAAGATGGACTTTGCTGAAAGTCACTGATTTCTGTGCTTGCAAGATCTGTTCTATGCTGTGTTCCTGTCGACTAATAAACCTTCTGTTTTACCGGCTGGCTCAGAGTCAGGTCTGACTGCGGAGTTGGTGTGCAGGGCCCTCTGGCTTCCCCAGGGGTCCTGTCCAGGTGAACCCACCAAGGGGAAGTGCCGAAGAGGCTCCTTGCCCTGGGCAGCATGCCCTGAGGGGAGTCACGCTATCCAGAGTCCTGGCTGGCTTCATACAGAGCAGTTCCAGGGCATAGGGCCCAGGGCCGGCTCTAGGCACCAGCGCTCCAAGCATGTGCTTGGGGCAGCACTTTCCAAGGGGCAGCACTCCAGCCCCCCCACCTGTTTTTTTTTTTTCCTTGGGGCACAAAAAGCCGGGAGCCGGCCCTGAACCAAGATGTTCCCTGTCAGCTGAGGCTTTCAGGCTGAGCTGGAACTGACACTGCAGTTCTGGCTGCAGTCGCTAGATGGCGCTCATGGCAGCCGGAGTCGCACAGGCTGGACAGCAGTTCCGGCTCTCCAGCGGCCGGGCAGCCTGAACTGCAGCCCAGCCTGGGAGTGAGGAGCCGGGGAGGGAGGAGGGAAGTGGGGCCGGGATGCAGTGAGGGAGGAGGGGTCCTGCTGCCGCTGCTGCTCTGAGTCTCCCCAGGGCGGTGCGGCCTTTCCCCGCCCGAGGGGGCTGGGCAGGCACCGCCGGGCTGGGCAGGGGGTGCGGATCCCGGCTCGCGCGCTGATAGGGCGAGTGGCTGGGCAGCCCGAGCTGCCAGGGAGCTGCCGCCGCCCCCTCCTGCCCCCGGACCCAGCCCGCCACGCACCTCCCCCGCCTCAAGCCCTGCGCTGCCTGCCCTGGGAGGGGAGAGGCAGAGCCCGGCTCCAAGCAGGGCAGCGGGGGATACTGCCCTGCCGGGGGACCCCCACAGCTCAGGCACCTGGGGGTCAGTGTCTGTCCTCTCGGCTCTGCCTGGACGGGGCTGGGGAAGAAGCTGTCAGCGCCTGCCCCTCTCAGCCCTTGTACCCCCCATCCCACTCGCAGCCCCTCCACTTGTACCTCCCCCATTACTCCTTCGCTGCACCCCTTCCCCTTGTATTCTCCCTTCACCCACACCTCTCCCCTTGTACCCTCCCCCAGCCCTCTCCTCCCGCACCTCTCCCCTCCCCTGCACCTCTTCTCCCACAACCTTCCTGATACCCCCTCTCCTCCTCCACGAGTACATCACACCCCGCCTCTCTGCCAGTGTAGAGCCCCCAAGCACCACCACACCCGCTCCTCTGCCTGAACCCTCTTTACTAGCTCCCCATCCCTTTCTGGGTACAAGGTTTGAGGGTTAGTCCCTATGCCTTCCATGTGCATTTGGAGCACTGAAGATGAGGTTGCGGGGGACGGGGGGAGGCGAGATTTATACTAAAGTGAAATAAAAATAGGAGAAACGGTTTGATCCCCACTGTAAGCGTAAATGGGGATTGCTGTGGTGAACAAGGAGGTCATGTTTGGAGGGGGGAGCTCAGGGCTGGGGCAGCAGGGGGTGCGGGTGGGGGAAGAACCCAGGGCTGGGGGGCAGCCAAATTTTTTTTTTGCTTGGGGCGGCAAAAAAGCTAGAGCTGGCCCTGATAGGGCCTGTGACTCCATCACACTTCCCACCTAAATTGTCTACTGTAGAAGCTGCCCAGACTTGGGAGGTACCAGTTCCTCTAAAGGGACAGGGACCCCAGACTCCCCAATATAACTGTGAAAGAGGAGAAAGCATCAATTTCTAATGTGGAACCATTAGAAGCCAGTGGTCATGTCTCTCCAATAGCCATGGTGAGGGGCAGCCATTTCTAATGGATTTGCCTTCACAGCAAGAGACGTTTATGAGTGACAATCCCTGGCAGGACCAGCTTTAGGAAGTGCGGGGCCCGATTCGAATACCCAGCGGCGGTCCGGGTCTTCGGCAGCGGGTCCTTCACTCACTCCGGGTCTTCCGCGGCACTGAAGCACCCACCACCAAAATGCCGTCGAAGACCTGGAGCGAGTGAAGGATCCGCCACCAAAGTGCCACTGAAGACCCGGACCACCGCCGGGTGAGTAAAAATTAAAAAGGCGCCTAAGTTAGGTGCTCTTCTTTAGGGCGCGGGGCCCGATTCGGGGGAATCAGCATAAAGTCGGCCCTGATCCCTGGGATGTGTGTATTTAAGTTTATTTGTGTTTAATAGCAAGATATAAAATATATTTTAAAAATAGCTATCCCAACGCTAGGCAGACAATTATCAACACTATCCAACCAGGAAAAAAAACAAAACAAAACCCTAGAACTGAAATTTTCACACCTCCTCCCCGAAAACCTTAGTCCACAATAATATGATAAATAATACACACCTCTGCTTATTCCCCTGAGAACTTCAACTCTGCTTGAACATCTGTCTTTATGCAAACTACTTCTACTGAGGTTTTCTTTTGGGGTGGGGGAGAGAAAAAGGGAGGATTGAAAAAGATTAACAAAAATAGATGGTATTGTGACAATCAGGGTCCAGACACCCGAGAGGGAGAACTGGGGTAGTGAAGCCCAAAGAACAAGGACTCGTTTTGTCCGGTGTTGGTCCTGCATCCAGCACTATGGGCCCTGACCATGACTGGGCTTCCCCAGTGCTATTACAATACAAATAAATAAGAACAACAATTAAGAAGTAACCAAAGCTCACCTATTGGCAGAAGTTTCCCCGTGTTTTCACGATCTCATCGGTTCTTACAGCTTCTCTTAATTCCTTATTTCTTCTCTCCCATTGCAAGCAAATCTTTCCATTTAAGAGCTTGCATAATTAATTATTTAGAGTTGCTTCTTCTCGTGGATTTAATTGAAGGGTTTGGTTTGATTTCCACTGAAAACAAGTGTCTCTCTTGATGCTTTGACCCACTCAGAAAATAAACGCGGAGAAGTAACAGGAACAGGACAGTCATTCAGCCCTTAAAGACGCACACACAGTCCTACCGAAAGGTAAGTTTCCGTGGCAACAGCAGGCTTATATTCCAGGGAGCTCATGTTCAGCTGATTATCCACCAGGCTCTTTTCCAGGTATCCCTCTTCGAATGAAGGTAACAGGTTTGAGGAGCCTCTTTTGCTGTTCTTCAAAACCTTACTGACTCTTTTGTTTTTCAACTCTTTTTTCACCTCACTCCCAGAACGAAACTTCCCTTAGCAAACCCATAAAAAAAATAATCTTGTTCCTCATCTGGCATTTATGGTAATACTGCAAGGTCTAAAGATCGAAGCCCAGCCCATATCTGTTCTCAGGCAGGAGTCAATCTGTAAGTGAAAGGAGATATTATAAAGTAACATGAGGATAGTCAACTATAGTGTGATCTTGGCATAAGACAACACAGGTTGGAACTATTACCGTTCATATGAACTACATCCCACGTCAGCATTCCTCCAAATAAAACAGTGGTCCCCAAATTTTTGAGGGTCACACCCCTCCCTTACCTCTGTCCACACTCTCCCAGGGGCTGAGGCTGGGGCAGGGCAGCGCCATGGCTGGGGATGGGGCCAGGGACATGGCTAAGGGCGGAACCAGAGCAGAGCTGGGAGCAGAGTGGGGCTGGGTGGTGCTCTCTCCCTGCCCCCCATGGAGGCTGGCCTAGGCCCTGCCATGCCCCCCCCTCTAACTTTCCTCCAGGGCCCCATTAGGGAGCGTGCCCCCAGTTTGGGGACCTCTGAAATAAAGGCTACTGCTCACCAGGCACAATGCAGGGATGTCTCTGGAAAACAATACACTGAATCATTGGGAATACCCACAAGATCCCCAACATGGCAACAAGCAGAACAATGAGGGGAAAGAACTCTTTTCAGGCTGGGGAGTTTTACTCTTCAGAGGAGTCAGAATGTCGTGTGCGTGCGATACATATAGAATAGCCCAGCTACATATACAGAACTGTCAGCAGACACATCTGTCATTGTTTTTTTTTCCTAAAATAGCATGCGCACCTTCTCAATTTTCTGCTGTACTCCAATTACATTTCCCCAACATAAAAAGCCCCTTTTTATACAGACAACCCACCTAGGTTTCATTTGCAGATTTCTGCCAGCAGCAGGTGTTGAATTTATAATACACAAGTGTTACTTCCATTTACTAACCACTCTTAAATTCTGTTCAGCCACCTAGGGCAGTGGTTCTCAACTGAGGGTACACATACTCTTGGGGTATGCAAAAGCTTTCCAGAGGATACATCAACTCATCTAGATATTTGCCTAGTTTTACAACAGGCTACATAAAAAAGCACAAGCAAAGTCAATGCAAACAGAAATTTCACAGACACTGACTTGTTTATACAGCTCTATAGACTATATAACGCTAAATGTAAGTAAAAGATTTAAATTCCAATTGATTTATTTTATAATTATATGGCAACAGTGAGAAAGGAAGCACTTTTTCAGTACTAATGGCTGTGACACTTTTGTATTTTTAAATGAGGTGGAACTTGGGGGTAGGCAAGACAAATCAGCCTCCTGAAAGGGGTACAGTCGTCTGGAAAGGTTGAGAGCCACTGTCCTAGGGTATGAAAACTAGATGGTGAGCAGTTCTCATACATACTCTGTAATTCATTTGCTGTGTGGTCATTAGGCTCCAGCCTACCAGGAGAAATTAACTCTTTATTGAATGTAGCATTTTTTTAATATAGCTTTTCCTAAGGGGTGATAGGTGCCACACCCTAGCTGGGGCTGACTGTCAGAGGGACCCTCTAGGGCCCGCTCACAGCCACAATTTGATCCCCATGTGTGTGCAGAAATCTGTGGGTAGAATCAGTCAACCTTAAGAAAAGTGCTTATTTTTTCAGGGGAGCGGGGGCTGTATCTTAGGAAACTCTTGGTCAAATGACCCCAATTTTGGATCTCCAGCCCCCTCCCAGCCCCCTATAAGACACATCAAATTTCAAAGCAATCCAAGCATACATGCCGAGTTTAGAGTGCTTAGAAACATCATCATTTAAACAGAAAGGGCTTCTCAATTCTAACAACAGTGGATCTGGGTAATGCTCACAAACCCCAGACCTCTGGAGCTAAATGCCTGAGCCTCCACCGCATGAGCTAAAAGCCACAGGGCTCCTAGCCAGCACTGTAGCACACTCATTCATGTCTAAGTGGTCTAGGTGCCACTACATGGGACAGAGCACCACACCCAGCAGGCCTGGGTTACACTGGCCCTGCCCTAGAATTTGCCAGCTGTCTGGTTGGCCTGAGGCTTCTCTGTTGCGCACCTTGTCTACACTGAGGGCAGGGGACGGACGTAATGGCTCCCTCCTGCCACGGGGATGCAGATGGGCAGAAATTGCACCCACACTCTAGAGCGACAGGTTCTCCACAATACACCAGAGCGACGGCACCAGTAGCTTCATCCTGGAGACATCCCATAGGGTTCCCTGAGGCCCTGGCCAGGGCTGGCGCTTCCACTAGGCGACCCTAGGCGTTTGCCTAGGGCGGCAGGATTTGGGGGGTGGCATTTTGCTGTTCTCGGTGGAAATTAGGCGGCGGGTCCTTCACTTGCCCTGGGACCCGCCGCCGAAGTGCCCTGAAGACGCGGAGTGGAAGGACCCCCGCCGCCGAATGCTCAGAGGAGGAGCGCTGCCACTTAGGGTGGTAAAAACCCTGGTGCCACTCCTGGCCCTGGCTGGCTCCCCTGGACAGTTTCACTTCCCTAAGCTCAGGAACATGCTCTGGCTGCTGCTGTGAGCAGGTAGGTGTTTCCCACCCTGAAGCTGAGCCGGTGGGAATAGAGAAGTGGAGGCTTCTATAAAAGGTGCAGTATTGGTAACCTGCACTGCTCAAAACTAATGAGTCAGCCCCGCGACTCCCAAGGATCATGCAATAAGCCCCCCAGAGCAGGAGATTAATAAAACAAGATGATGTTGGGTTTTGGGGTGTCAATGTCTGAACTCCCCCTGCCGGGCCCGGGGTGTGTGTGTCACACTTAGCTGTCGTCCCCCCCACCTTTACCGAGCAAGGTGATTTCTGCCCCAGGGCACAAGCTCCCACCCCCTCCTCTGCCCGGCCTCAACCCTCAAATCAACCCCCCCCCCCCCCAGCAGTTCTGCCCCCAGATCTGACACCTCGATTCTACCCCCCCCCCTCCCCCCACAGCCGAGCAATAGGCCGGTCCGGTCAGGCTGCACCAGCCCGCACCGGAGAGACACCGACCCGCCCCCGGCCCCTCAGGAGAAGTGTGTGTGTGTGTGTGTGGGTGGGGAGAGGGGGGGGGGGCTGGGAGCGGTACAGCGGCTGCCCCTCCTAGCAGGGAAAGGAGCAAAACCCCGGACCTGCCCCCGCCCTTCCAGGCACGGTCTGCCCTACCCCTCCCAGCTCCCTCCCCCCGCCCCAGGTAACGTCGGGTGGGGCGAAGACAGGGGGAGAAAATAATTTTACTTTCACCACTGCCCCGCCCCCCACCACATCTGACCCAGCTCCCACACCAGTTCCACCCCACTCCACCTCCCAGTCTCACCTGTGCTCCTTCGGCAGCTCCTGGGGTTCCTGCGACTTCCGCTGCAGGGAGGAGAAAACAGCTGAGCTGCGGTCACATGATTTCTGAGACTCCCCCACTTATAGGTATTTACAACTTCGCTGTTTCCTGAGCAGGCTGCAGGGACCGGAACATGCTCAGTAACATTCACTGAAGCCGCTGCCCTCACTTGCATCCCAGCCAGCTCCCTGCACAACTCCCTTGTGAGGAGAAGTTAATAAAACCGGGACTTTTCAGCATGGAAAAGGAACGACTGGGGGGGAAAGGTATCACAGAGGTCTATAAAGGCATGACCTGTGTTAGGGTGACTAGATGTCCCAATTTTATAGGGACAGTCCCGATTTTGGGGTCTTTTTCTTATATAGGCTCCTATTACCCCCTCACCCCCATCCCAATTTTTTACACTTGCTGTCTGGTCACCCTAACTGAAGTGGAGACAGTAAGTAAGGATGTGTTATTTACTCCTTCTCATAACACAAGAATTACAAAAACAACAAGGAGTCTGGCGGCACCTTAAAAACTAACAGATTTATTTGGGCATAAGCTTTTGTGGGTAAAAACCTCACTTCTTCAGATGCATAGAGTGAAAGTTACAGATGCAGGCATTATATACTGACACATGGAGAGCAGGGAGTTACTTCGCAAGTGGAGAACCAGTGTTGACAGGGCCAATTCAATCAGGGTGGATTTAGTCCACTCCCAATAATAGATGAGGAGGTGTCAATTCCAGGAGAGGAAAAGTTGCTTCTGTAATGAGCCAGCCACTCCCAGTCCCTATTCAAGGCCAGATTAATGGTGTTAAATTTGGAAATGAATTTTAGTTCTGCTGTTTCTCTTTGAAGTCTGTTTCTGAAGTTTTTTTGTTCAATGATAGTGACTTTTAAATCTGTAATAGAATGACCAGGGAGATTGAAGTGTTCACTTACTGGCTTATGTATGTTACCATTCCTGATGTCCGATTTGTGTCCATTTATTCTTTTGCGGAGGGACTGTCCGGTTTGGCCAATGTACATGGCAGAGGGGCATTGCTGGCACATGATGGCATATATAACATTAGTGGATGTGCAGGTGAATGAGCCCTTGATGGTGTGGCTGATGTGGTTGGGTCCTCTGATGGTGCTGCCAGAGTAGATATGGGGACAGAGTAGGCAACAAGGTTTGCTACAGGGATTGGTTCCTGGGTTGGTGTTTCTGTGGTGTGGTGTGTAGTTGCTGGTGAGTATTTGCTTCAGGTTGGGGGGTTGTCTGTAAGCGAGGACTGGCCTGCCTCCCAAGGTCTGTGAGAGTGAGGGATCATCTTCCAGGATAGGTTGTAGATCGTGGATAATGCGCTGGAGAGGTTTTAGCTGGGGGCTGTATGTGATGGCCAGTGGTGTTCTGTTATTGTCCTTGGTGGGCCTGTCCTGTAGTAGGTGATTTCTGGGTACCCGTCTTGCTCTGTCAAGAACTACGGGTGACCAAATGAAATTAATAGGCAGCGGGATTAAAACAAACAAAAAGAAGTATTTCTTCACACAACTCAGAGTCAACCTGTGGAACTCTTTGCCAGAGGATGTTGTGAAGGCCAAGACCATTGCAGGGTTCAAAAAAGAACTAGATAAGTTCATGGAGGACAGGTCCATCAATGGCTATTAGCCAGGGTGGCAAGGAATGGTGTCCCTAGCCTCTGTTTGCCAGAAGCTGGGAATGGGAAACAGGGAATGGATCACTGGATGATCACCTTCCAACAGTGATCAATACCAGGTGCTTCAGAAGGAATAAACAGAACAGGGAATCATCAAGTGATCCATCCCCTGTCCATTCTCAGCTTCTGGCAAAGTGATTCACAGCCTAGCGATGAGGCTAGTGATGTTTCACCTCCGTGTAGCTAATCAAGGTGAACACGAGTCTGCCGAGCCATCCCCCATAGTTCCTCTCACCCAGTTACACTAAGATGAAACTATCACTTGCCTTGTCCACACTAGGATTGTACAATGAGAGAGAGAAACCTCCCGCCTAGTACAGTCAAACCCTCAGACACTGTTTCTTGAAGCAGCTCTATGGGTAGTGGGAGGAGCCCTGGGCCAGCTGGAGCCCCCGCAGCTGTGTCACGCTGTGCCTCCCTGTCTGAGACCCCAAGCTACCCCATGGGAAAAGCTCACATCCAGGGAGATCAGTGATGAACCCAGGAAGCTGAGTAGCACATGACACCTCAGCGGTCCTGGAACCTGCATGGTGCATAATAATAAGCAAAAACTTCCCTGTGCAAACCTGCAACCGGCAGCTGCAGCTGTGCCAGGGGAGGCTTAGCCTGCCCCGGCCTATTATACCTGCTGCCTATGAGCAGGTCCCATCCTATGAACACCCCGGTGGCCACCTCAGCAATTGCGGATGGGAAGAAGAAATGGTAACAATGTATTTCACACATTTTTAGCCACCTTTGAGTACAATTCAATACACCTGGAAACGAAGTCAGTCCAGCGTGACCAGCCACCACTCGCAGGGGCAGTGAGTTATATGGGCCTGTGGTGCCCCAGCTCCAGCAAATTCAGAGCCAGGGGGGCTTGGCTCCACCAACGTTCAGGGCCGGGTCTCTCCCCCGACTCTGCCAGCCACCCTGCCACTGTGACAGCGACTGACATGGCCCTCAACTCATGAATACCCCCACTGCACCCCCTCATGCACCATCAACTCTACCCCCTTATTTTCCCCCCCAGCTCCCACCCCTCATCAGTGTCCTCTTTTTGGACACCTGGAATACGGTCACCCTAGTAACAAACATACAATAAAATCTCACCATTCTACATGCAGTGGATTACACGCATTTCAACGGCAAAATATTCAGCAGCTCATGAATTTTTCAATGATCCCTCACCAGGCATATGTTGTAATCTGACTTTCTGCACATCCTAGGCCACTATACCCCACCCAGTTAAATTACCTCTGCAAAGAGCCCAATCATCTCGATTAGACTAAAGCATTACAACCATCTGGAGACTAATCTATTGTCTGCCACAGGCCGGGAATTGGCGGGACTGGGATGCACCACTGTCCAAGACCCCTGCAATGGCAAGGAATGCCTTTGGTGAGATACCCCCAGATGATTCTAGCAAGGCAACTCACACCCCATGCTGTGGAGCTAGGTGGAAAAAAACCCCAAGGTCCCTACTGTGACAGAATCCCTGGAGTGCCCCCTTAACTCTCCAGCCTGGGCTGTCTCTCTCAATGTTTTGTTAGTGATAAGCAGCAAACCCCTCCAGGTGCAGTTATCACTCAGCACAACAGCATGTGGCACTCCACACCCAGCTAGATTGCATGAATGCTCCCTGAGCCACTGATGAATCACACAGAGAAAGCTACAGGCCAATTGCTCCCCAGCCTTGCATCCCAGAACTGTACTGTCTTGCCCTGGTCAGAAGCCTCATCAGTGTAAGTTTATTACCCAGTTCAGCCCTCCTTCAGTGTGGAGAGGACATACACAAGCCTTTGTAAACTGATCTGAGATTTCCCAAACACTTCAACCAAAACACACTGTTTTAGGTAAAATATAAAACAGATTTATTAGCTACAGAAAGAGATTGTAAGTGATTATAACTGGTAGGCATAAAAGGTCAGAGATAGTTATTTAAGAAAATAAAAGGTAAGCACACAGTCTAAATCTGAAACCCTATTACACTAGGCAGTATTTAGATTAAGCAGTTTTCTCACACCTCACTGGATGTTCCAGTTCTTAATACACAGGCTTCTCTCTCAAGCCTGGGACCAGTCTCCTCAGTTAAAGTCTTTGTTTTTTCCAGCATTCTTGTTGCTTTCAGTGTGAGTCGGGGAGGAGACAGGTAAAAGCATGATGCCGCTGTCCCTTATTCCGAGATGGAAGATGTGCAACAACATCTTCAGGAGCTGGCTGCGAATGGCACCATTACAGAGTCCTGCAGCCCATACGCCTCACCCATTGTGGTAGTCCATAAAAAGAATGGGAAAATCCGGATGTGTATTGACTACCGCACCCTAAACCGCGGTACTGTGGTCGACCAGTACACAATGCCCTGAGTCCAAGATGCCTTAGACTGTTTGCTGGGAAGCCAGTGGTTCTCTGTGTTGAATCTTTGGAGTGGATACTACTAGATCCCTCTGGGTGAAGAAGATAAGGAGAAGACAGCCTTCATCTGCCCATTAGGGTTTTATCAGTTCGAACGCATGCCCCAAGGGATTTCTGGAGCACCTACCACATTTCAACGTCTTATGGAGAAAGTTGTGGGAGACATGAATTTACTGCAAGTGTTAGTTTATTTGGATGACCTGATTGTGTTTGGTAGAACCTTGGAGGAGCATGAAGAAAGACTTCTTAAAGTGCTTGATAGGTTGGAGGATTATGGTTTGAAGCTTTCAATTGACAAATGCCAGTTCTGCAGGACCTCGGTGAAGTATGTGGGTCACATCGTGTCCCAAGAGGGTGTGAGTACTGATCCCGATAAAATAGAAGCACTCACTAGGTGGCCATGTCCAAGTAACTACAGAGAACTCAAGACCTTTCTTGGGTTTAGTGGCTACTACCGCAGATTTGTGAAAAACTATGCTATGATTGTAAAACCTCTGAATGATCTTACCAGGGGATACCAGTCCAGCAAGAACAAATCTAAGACCAAGAATAAGGGGAGGTCCCAAAAACTCCTGTGCAGAGACACTATGGCCCCTTCGAACCATTTGGGTTACGGTGGGATGAGAGATGTGAAAGGGCTTTTCGAGAAATCATTACTTGCCTAACACATGCTCTGTTCCTAGTCTTTGCTGATCCAAGCAAGCCGTTTATCCTGCATACTGATGCCAGTTGGGAGTGGTACTGTACCAGGAAGTGGAAGGCAAACGTAAACCTGTAGCCTTTGCCAGCCAAGGACTGTCTGATAGTGAAACTCGCTATCCTGCCCACAAGCTGGAGTTCTTGGCCTTGAAATGGGCCATCACTGAGAAATTTCGAGACTACTTGTATGATGCTCAGTTCCAGGTGTGGACAGACAACAACCCACTGACCTATGTGTTAACAAGTGATAAGCTGGATGCTACAGGGCAAAGATGGGTGGCCGCTTTGGCTAGCTATGACTTCAGCATGCAATACCGATCAGGGAGAAGCAATGTAGATGCAGATGCATTGTCCAGGCGTCCACAGGCACCAGGAGTTGCTGTGATACCCACAGATGGAGTGAGGGCTATTTGCAGTGTGAGTCGCCGAGAGCCAGAGGCCCATGAGAGTCTTCATGGATGTACTGCAGAAGCTTTGGGCCTGCCCCCTGAATGCGTGCCTTCTGCTTCAGTGAACTATATTGCATTGGACCAATCTCCTTTGCCCATGCTCAATGCGGCTGATTGGCAAGAAGCCCCGTTGCAAGATATTGACATTCGTGATACACTACTTGCCAAAAGGGAGGGGCGAAGCCCAGCTACGGTTGTCCCACCTAACCCGGAGGGTAAACTACTATTGAGAGAATGGACCAAACTAAAACTGATTCAGGGAGTGCTACACCGAGTGACCACAGACCCTTTACAAAAGCAACGAGCACAGTTAGTGCTGCCAAAAGAGTACAGAGCCCTGGCCATGAGGGCCCTGCATGATGACTTTGGACATTTAGGGATGGAGAGGACCCTAGAACTTATTCGTAGTAAGTTCTATTGGCCCCGGATGGCTGAAGATGTTCGCAGGAAATGTGAGGCCTACGCTCGATGTGTTCAAAGGAAAACTCTGCCCACGAGGGCTGCATATCTGAAGAACATCACCAGCAACAAACCTCTGGAGCTGGTATACATTGATTTCTTGTCTTTAGAAGTAGACAAGAGGAATATTGGGAACATTCTAGTAGTGACTGACCATTATACACGATATGCGCAGGCATATCCTACACGTGATCAGAGGGCCACCACTGTCGCTCGAGTACTGTGGGAAAAATATTTCTCAGTTTATGGATTTCCAGCCCGGATACACTCGGATCAGGGGCGGGACTTTGAGAGTCACCTTCTGAAGGAGATGCTGAGGATAGCAGGCATTAAAAAGTCTAGGACAATGTGTTATCACCCACAAGGTGATCCTCAGCCAGAGAGGTTCAACCAAACCCTATTAGATATGTTGGGGACTTTGCAGCCAGAGCAGAAGGCAACCTGGAGCTAACATGTCTCATTTCTGGTGCATGCCTACAATGCCACAAAGAATGATGCTACAGGAGTCACCCCATATCTCTTAATGTTTGGGCGAGAACCAAGATTACCCATAGACTTGTGCTTTGGTGTATCAGAGGATGGAGATAGCTATAAACTCATCAGCAATATGTATCCCGACTAAGAGAAAAGCTGCGGGATGCTTATCACTTAGCTACATCTGCGGCTCGGAAGAACGCAGACCGCAACAAACATCGATATGATGCTAGGGTATGTCTGCAAGAGCTCCAGCTGGGGAACAGAGTCCTGCTGCAAAATTTGGGTATTGCTGGCAAACACAAGATAGCTGACAGATGGAAGGCAATACCTTACTTGGTGATGGAAAAGCTAGGAGACCTGCCGGTCTACAAGATCAAACCTAAAGAGGGTCCAGGGCAGACAAAGACAGGGCATAGAAACCTTTTGCTCCCTGTGGGGGAATTGGTAGGCACCCCTTATGAGATGGGTCACAACAGGGCAACCGGGCAGAACGAAGGTGCTGGACCAAAGCCGCCCTCCAACGTGGACAGCCGACCCCCTGCAGCTAACCTACCACTGTGCAGCAAATTCGAGAGTGAGTCTGAGGAGAAAGACACAACCATGGTGTATCCTGGGATGGAGACAAGATTTCAGTCTCTATCAGCTGAATCAAAAGAGAACTCCTCCTCTTCCTCCCTAAACCCCATGGCAGAAGTATTTAGGCCCATTCCTGACACCCCTGAGCTACTGGTGGGACCCCCATGTGATGACACACACAGGTTATTGGACAGTGGAGTCATACAGGTGGAGGACGTCCTGGGCACCTTGGACCGTCCACTGTTAGAACTAGAAAGGGGCCTATGCCAGTAGCCGAGGGGCCCTCAAAGGAAACCTCTCCATCCGTCGCTCAAGAGGATGTCCCAGAGATTCTCAATAGATGAGACAGGGTAATAAGACCAGTAAAACGGTTGTGAGGAGCCAATACATTTAGCACACAGGCTTGTGGAAGCTAAAGTAGGCTATCTGAGGCCCTTTGGAGGGGACCAGTGAGTTGGTATAATAGGGAGTGTGATTTGTTGGGACGACAAATTCTTGGTTATCTTCTGATCTGGGAAGAAAGTCCCTTGCTGCAGTTCTTGAAACAGACCAGAGTTCCTGAAGATGCGAGCGTCATGTACCTTTCCCGGTCATCCTACGTTGATGGTGGTGAAACGTCCCTTGTGAGCCATCAGTGCTTGCAGCACCATTGAAAAGTACCCCTTTCGGTTTACGTACAGAGTACAATTATAAAGTTTGTGAATGATAAGCTGCACGCATACAAAATGGGAGATGACTTCCTAGGAAGCAGTACTGCGGAAAGGGATCTGGACCACAAGCTGAATACGAGTACTCTGGAAAGGGATCTATGCAAAAAAACAGAACATCACCCTGGGATATCCGCTCTACTCTGTGCTGATTAGGCCTCAACTTGAGTATTGTGTCCAGTTCTGGGCACCACATTTCAGGAAAGATGTGGACAAATTGGAGAGAGTCCAGAGAAGAGGAAAAAAAATTTAAGGTCTAGAAAACATGACCTATAAGGGAAGTAGCAACTTTTTACAAAAGCTGTTTCTTACAATCTATATGTATAAATAACTGCTACAGATAGCACATTTTTACATGTAGCAATTTCACATACACTATAGTGCAAGAAGCAACAGAGGGTCCTGTGGCACCTTTGAGACTAACAGAAGTATTGGGAGCATAAGCTTTCGTGGGTAAGAACCTCACTTCTATAGTGCAAGAAACTGCTACCTGTGGGCCATTTGCTACATCAGGTAGCAGTTTACTACAATAGCAGTTTCTTACAATCCATTACGTCAGGGGTAGGCAACCTATGGCACGGGTGCTGAAGGCGGCACGCGAGCTGATTTTCATTGGCACTCACACTGCCCGGGTCCTGGCCACTGGTCCGGGGGCTCTGCATTTTAATTTAATTTTAAATGAAGCTTCTTAAACATTTTAAAAATCTTATTTATTTTACATACAACAATAGTTTAGTTATATATTATAGACATAGAAAGAGACCTTCTAAAAATGCTAAAATGTATTACTGGCACGCGAAATCTTAAATTAGAGTGAATAAATCAAGACTTGGCACACCGCTTCTGAAAGGTTGCCGACCCCTGCATTGCATATTGGTAATTGCTACCTGTAGCACATTCCTACATGGAGCAGTTTAATGCACTACACCCGCCTAGGAAAAATGGCACCCTGGGCGAACTTGCATTTTGGTGCCCCTGGCCCGTGTGGGCATGGCGTTCCCCCCATTGCCCCAGCCCCCGTGGGCTCCCCACCATCCCTTCACCCCAACCCCTACACTGTTGTGGAAGCAGAGAAAGAACTGACAGGAAGGGGATGCAATGCATGACAGTTCGTTAGCAAGAGTTAGGCTAACTGTAACCCTAATAACGCGAGATTTGTAGAAGCGAGGAATGTGTGAGGCGAGTGGGAAAGAACTGTGTGAGAAGTTGTTGCGACCTTGTGTAGATAATATGGAATGTAGACTAAGAGTCTACATTAGTAAGCAAAACAAGATATCAGAATGACCTATGTATAAACAAAATGCAGCTGTTGCTCATTATTGTCTGTAACAAAAGGTATAAATGCTTGCTGAAATTGTTTACCTGTTGAGGGACCTATTTAGCTCTCTCCCTCTATGCAATTGATAAAGAGATAATAAAGTATCTGATTTGCTGTACCCAAACAAAAAGTGAGAACTGTTATTCTCTGACACTGTGCTCCCTTTGTCCCTAATCCCTGCATTCCCCTCCTGTGCCCCTAATCCCTACACCCCCTTCACTCCTACCCTTGTACTTCCTTTCTGCACCCCTAATCCCTGCAGTGCCCTTTTCATCCTAACCCCTGCCCCTCGTACATCCCAACCCTTGTGCCCCTAACCCCTGCACTGTGCCCCCTTCACCCCAACACCTGCACCTCCCTTCTGCACCCCTAATCCCAGCACTGTGCTCCCTTCACCCTAACTCCTGCCCCCATCCTGGGCATTCTGGGCCCTGTCCCAACGCCCCATGATGCATCAGTTCGCATCCCAGCATTCCCTTTGCTTCTGTCCACATTTGGCGCCATCTTTCAACGTTTTTTGTACTGCACACTCTGTCTTCCCTTTCGGTCTGCGGGAATGGAGCCCGAACTGCTGAGGAATATGCTGATGAGTCTCGCCAGCACGTCACGTTTGGCAGTCGAGTTATTCCTTAAGATCCAAAGTGACAGTGAGGACTCTGACGATGATATCGACCCGAGTAACACAAACGACATGAGTTTGCTTGTGGCATTCATGGACATGCTCACCACCATGGAACGCCGCTTTTGGGATCCGGAAACAAGCACCCCTAGTTCCCGTGCCTATGTGTCAAACTGTTCTTCATGATCATTGCAAGAAATGTGGGCAGATGATTTTTAAGGAACTACATTTATATACCAAAAACTATTGTAAAGTGTGAATAGATGCAGGGTTAAGAAACCCGTTTTGCCAGACAAAGGGATATTTAGTCATCTCTCTCCCACAGTCCACATGTAGAATAAGCATTCTAAGGAACTTAATTGAAGCCCTGTTTGCATATAGGAATGGTTCTCAATCTGGGGTAAGTGCCCCCCTGGGGGTAGACAGAGGTCTTCCAGTGGTACATTAACTCATCTAGATATTTACCTAGTTTTACGACAGGCTACATAAAAAGCACTAGTAAAGTCAGTACAAACTAAAATTTCATATAGACAATGAGTTTATACAGCTCTATATACCATACACTGAAATGTAAGTACAATATTTATATTCCAATTGATTTCTTTTATAAAATTATATGGTAAAAATGAGAAAGTCAGCAATCATTCAGTACTAGTGGCTGTGACACTTTTGTATTATATCTGATCTTGTAAGCAAGTTGTTTTTAAGTGAGGTGAAACTTGGGGGTAGGCAAGACAAAGGGGTACAGTGGTTACAAAAGGTTGAGAGCCAGTGGCATATAGGACCAAAAGAAAGGGCACACTGGAGAACCAACAAGGTTGGGGGGGGGGGAGGCACGTCAGCGGTTTACTGGACTATAACTGAGGGACAAGAACCACACCCTGCAATCCTTCAGGAAGCAAACAGGAGAGCATACTTTGTATTCATGGAAAGGAGGATCCCAGTGATGGTGGCTGGTGACCCTGGGAGAATGCTTGTTAAAGTTATACTCAGATTATCTGAATCCTGTTATACCTGGTGTTTGATGTGTCAAGCTATTGATCTTATTGCTTTGCTCACCCTCTCTTAAATCTTAGTTAATAAACTCCGGTTTGTTTTCACTACAAATATATCTCAGTGCTGTGATGTTATATTGGCGCTGATCCTCAATTGAATCAAACAAGCTGGTATGGTCCCTTTAGGGACGGCTTACCTGGGAATTTCTGAGTGTCTAGTGGAGAGGTGCTGGACACTGCAGGACACATCAGAGGAGCTGGAGGACGAGGTTGCACCTAGTGTTAACCTGCACAGCAAAGTAAGGAATGGCAGAGCCCTGGGGAGTTTGTGTGGGGAGCTAAAGGCTGGAGGTGACAGGGAATTGACACCCAGTTCAGCAGCAACACGTCCCCCTCACATTGAGGCAGGGGGGTAACAAGGAGATTCACGGTCCTGGGCACTCTGAGAAAATGTCAAAGACAGAACCTGCAGTCTTTGGAGCTCAGGGATGGTGAAATAACACCTGCAAGGGGCTTAAAAAACCAAAAACACACAAAAACCCCACCACCCTCCAATGCTGAGGACACTACAAGCTTCCTTGGAAGCTATTCCAGAGCTTAAATACCTGTATGATTAAAAAGTTTTCCTAATATCGAACCTAAATATCTCTTGCTGCAGCTTAACACTTTTACTTCTCATCCTATCTTCAGTGGCCATGGAGCACAACTGATCCCCAGTCTCTATAACAGCCCTTAGCATGGCTGCAGACCATCCCCAGTCTGCTTTTCTCAAGAGTAATAGACACACGTTTTTTAACCTCCCCCCACAGGTCGGGTTTTCTAAACCTTTTGCCATTTTTGTTGCTCTCCCCAGGACTCAATCCAATTTGTCCTCATCTTTCTGAAAGTGTGTGGTGCCCAGAACTGGACACAGGACTCCAGCTGAGGCCTCCCCAGGGCCGAGCAGAGCGGGACAACGACCTCCTACAACACTCACATTAATACACCCCAGAATACCAGCCTTTTCCCCAGCTGAGTCAATGGGTGACAGCCAGAAAGCCGCGGAGTCCATTAAAGACCATTCCCCTTCACCCCCATTATTCAAGACAAGGGACACTGGGAGTTTGAGAAACTAAATTCTACTTTATTCTTTTCAAAGCAAGAAATAAAAGCTAAATCCTGCCCCCCCCCCCGCCCCCAATCCAACGCCCAGCTCGGCACGGTGCATTTCAGCCCCAGCTCAGCATACTGGTGGCTCCAGCCACACACGCGCCCCAGGGAAAGAGGAACAAGTTAAAGCTGGTAGAAAAGCGCTAACAATCCATGAGAGGCATTTGCCCGGCCTCCTCCTCTCAGCAATGGGGAGACGCCGACTCCTCTTCACATCAATCCTCTTGGGGCATCATTGATAGCCCTTTAGAGTTCAAGGACGACTTTACCCAGCACTTGTAGGAAATTTCCTCTCTCTCTGGGACATGTGCAGTGAGTTCACAGTTCTCAGACTCAGCTCTCTGGCTCGCAAAAGCAAACAGCGCCCTTTCAAGGCCCTAGCCACCCACCCTCTCCCCACTCCTGAATGTATCACACATCTCTGCAGGGATCAGGCAGTCACTTCCTTCCCCATTTCAGTCGCTGACTCTCGGATAGATACTGGTCATTTTCACGGTTCAAAGATCAAGAAAGACTCATGACAGAGCCTTGGGAAATGTGAAAAGAAAATCAGAAAGGACTATTTTGGCAAGTGATCATTTGTCTTTTGAAGTCCCCAATAAACCTGAGCTACAACCTGTCAAACTAATTTAATATATGAGAATGAGACAATCTCACTCCAAAGGGGGCACTTAGTGACTCTAACAATCACTTTGCTAATAGGGGTTGGAATAAACCACTATGGGTCAGTCTAAGCTACAAAAGGGGAGGCGGAACAAAGGAGACGCACTAGCGAATCCCAACCACTTCTCCTGCCCTAAACAGACACTCGGAGGCTGATATTATCACCCCCCCATTTATTCCCTCTCTGGAAGGCACAGATTGTCTCGGGTCAGCCCGCAAGCTGCTGGCAGCGTTGGGAACAGAGCTTAGGTCTCCTGAGTCCCAGGCCAGGGTTCTATCCACTAGGCAGCGCTGCTTCCCTCTCAGAGGCTGATGCTGCTGTAGCAGAGATGGGAAATCCAGGCTTCCAAGAAAACGCCCTGTGGGAATCAGTCTCTGCTAATGGTGCTGTCTGAATGCAGAGGGGGCAGGGAGAAGGGGCAGAGGGGGTGAGTGATGAGGCAGCACCTCTCTACCCCTGTGCTCTCCCTCGCCTCTTATCCCAGGGTCCCCAAACACTCGATACCCCCAGCATTCGATATCCCCCAGCCCCAGCCATTCAATCCCCAATATCATCCCCAGAATACATCACCCTGGTCCCTTAACAGTTGATCCCCCAAAGCCCATCGCCCTGGGGGATTTGGGGAGGGGAGGAGTTACCAACCCCCAGGGACACTCCCCCTGCAAGGAACAGCTCCAGGTCAGTGGGGGAGCCCAGCTGGAAGATGGGGTGTGGGGACAAGGGTCTAGAGTGAAGGTGGGGCCTGGCCCTAGTGTCCTTCTCATCATCTCCATGGCAGGGGGATCCCAGCTAGGAGGGGAAGGAAGAGGGGGACTACAGCCAGGCAGAGGGAGTGGCTGGAGGAGTTTCTCTCTCTCTTTCCCTTCCCCCACCTGTGGCCCATCAGCTCAGCAGCTAGGGCTGCAGCAGGGAGGAGGGGCTGATGGGGGCTTCTCCTCCTCTGCCTGGGGTTTGCTTAGACCAGGCAGAGCCAGAGGGTCACTGACCAGCAGATGCTCAGGTGCTGCTTTATCTTCACTCCTGCAATAGGCAACTGGATAATTGGGAGCCAAATGCCCCTGATGGGTGTGGGAACAAGAGAATGGATTTTTCACTATGGTCCCCCTTTATCAGGACACTGTTTCTCTGCTGTGCAGAGGAGTCTCTGATGTACAGTATGGAGTTAGTTCCTCTTGGCATCTTTTCCACACTGAGGACATCTCAGAGGTTTCTACCCTATGTAGATTTGTGAATGCCTGATACTCCGGGAGCACAAAATGAAACTTCCCCCAGATTCAAGGTCTCTCTGTTGTGTGGGTCACTGATGTGTGAAGTCAAATTGAAGCTTTTCCTGCAGTCAAGCTGTTTTTAGGGTCTCTCACCCTTGTGGATGCTCTCATGTTTGGTGAGTTCTGAGCTCTTACTGAAGCTTTCCCCACAGTCAAGGTGTTTATAAGGTCTCTCTCCCGTGTGGATTTTCCCATGTTTAGTAAGGTATGAGCGCTGACTAAAACTTTTCCCACAGTCCAAGCATATATGGAGTTTCTCTCCTGTGTGGGTTTTCTGATGCATGTTAAGGGCTGATTTCACACTGAAACTTTTCCCACACTCAAGGCATTTATAGGGTCTTTCTCCTGTGTGAGTTCTCCTATGTTTAGTAAGAGCTGAACTTGCAATAAAACCTTTCCCACACTCAAGGCATCCATAGGGTTTCTCTCCTGTGTGGGTTCGCTGATGTGTAATAAGCGTTGAACTCTGACTAAAACCTTTCCCACACTCAAGGCATTTATAAGGTCTCTCTCCTGTGTGGATTTGCTGATGTGTAATAAGCTTTGAGTTCTGAATAAAACTTTCCCCACACTCACAGCATTTAAAGGGTCTCTCTCCTGTATGCACTCTCTGGTGTATAATAAGTTGTGATGTCTGAGTGAAGCTTTTCCCACAGTCCAAGCATTTATGGGGTTTCTCTTCCATGTGAGTTCTCTCATGTCTAATAAGGGCTGATCGCTCATTGAAAACTTTCTCACAGTCAAGGCATTTATAGGGTCTTTCTCCAGTGTGGATTCTCCCATGTTTAATAAGGTATGAGCGCTGACTGAAGGTTTTCCCACAGTCCAGGCATTTATACGGTCTCTCTCCCGTGTGGGTTCTCCCATGTTTAATAAGGTATGAGATCTGACTGAAAGTTTTCCCACAGTCCAAGCATTTATGGGGTTTCTCTCCTGTGTGGGTTTTCTGATGTATATTAAGGGCTGATTTCACACTGAAACTTTTCCCACATTCAAGACATTTATAGGGTCTTTCTCCTGTGTGGATTCTTCCATGTTTAGTAAGTGATGAACTTTCAATAAAACCTTTCCCACACTCAAGGCATGTAAAGGGTCTTTCTCCCGTGTGTATTCTCCTATGTTTAATGAGGGATCGATTTTCCGTAAAATTTTTCTCACACTCAGGACATTTATAGGCTCTTTCTCCTGTGTGGATTCGCCCATGTCGAATAAGGGATGAACTTTCCATAAAACTTTTCCCACACTCAAGGCATTTATAAGGTCTCTCTCCTGTGTGGGTTCTCTGATGTGTAATAAGCTTTGAGCTCTGACTAAAACTTTTCCCACACTCAAGGCATTTATACGGTCTCTCTCCTGTGTGCACTCTCTGATGTATAATGAGTTGTGACTTCTGAATGAAGCTTTTCCCACACTCCAAGCATTTATAGGGTTTCTCTCCTGTGTGGATTCTCAGATGATTATTAAGTTTCGTTCTGTCAACAAAACTTTGCCCACAATTGAGGCATTTATACGGTTTGTCACCCGTGTGGATTCGCTGATGCTTAATAATGTGTGAGCGCTGACTAAAAGTTTTCCCACAGTAAAGGCATTTATATGGTCTCTCTCCCGTGTGGATTCTCCTATGTTCAATAAGGTATGAGTTCTGACCAAACGTTTTCCCACAGTCCAAGCATTTATGGGGTTTTTCTCCCGTGTGGGTTTTCTCATGTGTATTAAGGGTTGATTTCACACTGAAACTTTTCCCACACTCAAGGCATTTATATGGTCTTTCGCCTCTGTGGATTTTTTCATGTTTAGTAAGGGATGAACTTTCAGTAAAACCTTTCCCACACTCTATGCATTTATAGGGTCTCTCTCCCGTATGGATTCGCACATGTTGAATAAGGGATGAACTTTTGCTAAAACTTATCCCACAGTCAAGACATTTGTAGGGTTTCTCTTTATTGTGACTTGTCTGCTGGTCTGTGACTTCCTTGGGATCCTTGCATCCTCCACCACATGGAATGGATTCATCCAGTTTCTTCATGGGATAGTTTCCCAGCTGCATCTCGGATCTGTGTCGATCTCCCCAGGCATTTCCCTGCTCCAAGCACTGGGAAAAATTCCCTTCAGCAATTCTCAAAAACCTCTCCTGCGATTCCACTTTCTCAGGACCTTCCTGCTGCTGATTCTTCTCCTTCTTCTCACTCACTGTCCTATCACCTGCTGGGGGAGAGAGAATCCAGACAGGAGTCACTGCCTGTGCCGGGGAGACAGGACAGAAAGGGGAATAGCAAAGAGGGAAAACACAACACAGTGACTGTGGGGGAGATGGAGACATTGGATTCTGCCTCCACATCCCACCCAAACACTCCCAGGGAAGGAAAGTCAGGGAGGAAATTCCCGACAGCTAACAGGATGGGTGGGAAGCTCTGACTGACATTTGCCTTGATGATACAACACCTGCCTGTGTTCCCTGTAAGCTGCAGGCTTGGGCTGCCACGAAGGAGAGATTCAAATGCAAGCACAGCCGGCAACATGTGTTCAGGTGCCCCTCCCCACAGGTTGCTCCATCCTGCAGATGCTCCCGGGATCCTCCTGCTGGCTGTGCAGAGCAGGGGGTGGGAGGGTGCTGATGTCAGGGTGTCCCCCTCCCTCTCCCACTTTACCCCATCTCCGCAGAGCAGGGTAGAAGGGACAGCCTGGCTCAGGAGGACTCGGAGCTGCTACGGCCTGAGGTCTGAATGGTGGTGGGTGGCTGAGTGCCTTTCTTAAAGAGACAATGCACTGTTTCTGAGATTTCCCCAGCAGTCAGCTGACTCTCTCTCTCTCCCCGCCTCCCCTACCCATGTACCACATCTCTGCAGAGCAGGGGAAGGCAGACAACACGGCTTAGGACAGAGCAGGAGAGCTTTCAGTGAGTGTCTTAAAGAGACAGCGAACTGCTTTCCCCAGCAGCCAGCACACACACTGTCTCTGTGTCACACACACACAGTCTGTGTCATTGTCTCACACACAGTCTCCGTGTCACTCTCTCTCTCTCACACACACACACACACACACACACACACACACACACACACAGTCTCTGTGTGACACTCACCTCCCAACACATACTTGTATTATTGTTGATATTATTTCTTGGTACTTCCTGCAATGCACAAATATTCTCTGTAATTTTATTCTTTCATATTGTTATTGTAGTGTGTTGACTGGTCTATGCATTTCATAATTTTTATTTCTTTTACACTTAAATTTAATTCTTTGAGTAGTGAGTTCCAAAATGCCTAACCTGTCCTGGCTGGACTAATTAGCCCTGTGGTAACTTTTAAAAAATATACATATTATATCTAGGTTTTTTGTTTCTACTGGTGGTGCACATAGGCTCATATCTCGGTGTACACAACATTTATTCTGCACATGGATGGAAAAAATTAGAGGGAACATTGCGTGCTGACTGCAGCCCTGACCTGGGTGAGACGGGGCAGAACTGAGGGCTCTCGCTCACGGCACATTTTGGGAGTCCCAGCTTTTTCCTTCACTTGCCAGATGTTTCTGTGTCAGTTTCCCTGACTCCTCACCTGTACAGGTGCCTCTCAGGCTCTCCCTTTCCTTGGCATTCTGGAGATCCAGGACCCACGGCTCTTCCCCTCGTTCCAGCCGGGCGATCAGGTCCGGTTTGGGAATGGGGAATCCTGCGCAGGGGGTGAAATCAGGCAAGGTCAGGGTGCAGGGAGTCTTGGTAGATTATTTGTCACAAGGAACCCATGTTCCCTGTAAGCTGCGTGCTGGAGCGGCCACCCAGGAGTGATTGAAGTGCCGCGCAGTTCATTAGGCTCCAGAGCTGCTCACATCCAGCAGGCAACGTGGATTCAGGTGCTCCCTTCCCCCAGGCCCTGCAATGCAGCCCTCTGCCTTTGAGCCCCTGTGGCTCCTGGGACCCTCCTGCTGGTTGTGCAGAGCATGGGCAGGGGCAAAGGGGTGCTGATGTCAGGGTACCCCTTCCCCCCGCCTCTGAACCCCAGCAGGGGAGACGGAACAGCCTCGCTCAGCGCTCTGAGCAGGAGAGGGTCTGAGGTCTGAACCCCACACAGAGTCTGCTTCCCCAGCACCCAATCTCTCTGTCTGTCTTCACACACGCACACAGCGTCTCTACAAACACACACACACACACACAGTCTCTGTGTCTCTGCATGCACACACATAGTGTCTCCACAGTCTGTGTGTTTCCACCACCCCCCAGTCTGTGTCTACACGCACACACACACTGTCTCCACTCGTGCACACATGCAGAGTAAGTGTGTGTCTGCATGCACACACACGCACGCAGAGTCTGTGTGTGTCTACACGCACCCACACACACTCAGGGTGTGAGAGTCTGCATACACACACACACACAGCATTTGTGTGTCTGCATGCACACACATACACGCAAACATGCACGCAGAGTGTGTCTACACACACACACAGTGTTTGTGTGAGGCTACACGCACACACACAGTGTTTGTGTGTCTATGCTGTGTATCTACACACACACAGTCTCTACACACAGAGTCCGTGTCTCTCTACATGCACACACACAGTGTTTGTGTCTATACACGTATAGTGTCTCCACACACACAGAGTCTGTGTATCTCCACACACAGTCTCTACACACATACACCCAGAGTCTGCGTGTCTCTACATACACAGACCTGTGTGTCCATGCACACAGTCTCCACACACACACGCAGAGTCAGTGTGCCTCCACACACACACACGGAATCTGTGTCTCTACACACACACACACACACACACACACACACACACACACACACACACACAGAGTGTCTCCACACCCACTCAGAGACAGAGTTGGTGTGCTTCGACACACACACGCACTGTGTCTCCACACAGAGAGTCTGTGTGTCCCTGTGTGACATGCACAGTGTCTCCACAAACACACAGTCTGTGTGCCTGCATACGCACACACCGTGTCTCCAGACACACGCATGCATGCCGAGTCCGTGTGTCTTTACACACACCACACACACACACACACACGGAATCTTTCACACTCACCTCTCAACACATACTTGTGTTATTGTTGTTTATTATTACTCCTTCATATTTCCTGCAATGCACATATATTCTCTGTAATTTTATTCTTTCAAAGTGTGTTATTGTTTTGACTGGTCTATGCATTTCATAATTTTTATTTCTCTCTTACATTTAAATTTAATTCTTTGAGTTGTTAGTTCTAAAATATCTAACCTGTCCTGCCTGGAGTAATTATCCCTATGGTAACTTTTTAAAAATATATATTATATCTAGATTTTTTGTTTCTACAGGTGATGCACATCCGCACATAACAAAATATATTCCGCACGTGGATGGAAAAAATTAGAGAGAACATTGCAAGGAACATTCCCTGAGTTTAAACTGACCCGACATGGGACAGTGGTAACTCAGACCCCTTGGGAGCAGCAGGGATCTGAGGGCACGGAGGTGTTGTTACACGCTCACTAGGAGGTCTCAGGATAGGTGCACTCTCAGGGACTTACTTTCACACACAGCTCGGGTGTTCAACTCCTGCCTATTTCCAAGCCTGCATGTAGGGGACAGGTTGCGGAAGCTTGGCGAGGAGCTAAGTGGCGGACTGAGTATGTGACTGAATGCGAGCGGAAGATGCAGGCTGTGTAGTTGAAGGCCATGCAATGAACTTGTTTGACAGACCCTGCCAAAATGTAGTGTAGTGATAGTTCAGCATGTTTTTGTCTGTAAACAAGTTAGCTCATGTAGCCAGCTGTTGACCCCATGTAACCTTGAGATAAGCGCAGGGGGATATAGCATTGCAGCGGCCTCCCTTCAGTGGAGTCCTGCCTGGCCAGCTGTCCCGGACGGTCAGAATCCCCCGCAGCCCCTCCGCGCGCCTCAGGGACTCCCCACGCAGCTTGGAGTGTAAGTTCTTCCTTCAGTAAAGCCTTGCTTTTTACTCTCAGGCACTGAGTGTCATTCTTTCGCCGGTATCACGGCGCCCCCTTGTGGGCACACTGCAGAATCTAGAGTCCTCCCCACGGATGGAGCAAGGCGAACGGTGTGTGAAGGAGAAATAATACAGGCAGGACAATACCCTGCTTCTGGCCCCTGGACAGCTAGTAAGAGAGGGATGATTTAGCCTGTCCATTAGGTTTCTGACTCTCCTGTTCCCTTGACTGGGGTATAGAGATCTCGCCCTGGAGCTCTGGACTACGCAACCCTCCTCCTCTAATCTAATTGAGCAGGGAAGAACCTGACCAGAGTCAGACACGCAGACCCCACGGCTTCTAATAGCTGAGGCTCAGGAATTCCTTACCCAGCGAGGTCACTGTCTCGTAGTTCTCCTGCATGACGTCCCTGTAGAGGGCTCTCTGAGAGGGGTCCAGCAGAGCCCCCTGCCCCTGGGTGAAATACACAGCCACCTCCTCGAAGGTCACCGGCATCTGAAACAATAAGAGTCCCCCACTCAGCACCTGCTGCCCCAGCCACAATCCCACTATTCGTGGGGGAGGAGGCCCAGAAAAGCAGAATCCCACCCGAACCCTGCTCAGAGCAGCCAAGAGGCTTCAGGGGGTGGGGAGAAGGTGAGAACTCCTTGTCCCTCCCAGCTAGGATGACCAGACAGCAAGTGTGAAAAATCGGGACAGGGGTGGGGGGTAATAGGAGCCTATATAAGAAAAAGACCCCAAAATTGGGACTGTCCCTATAAAATGGGGACATCTGGTCACCCTACTCCCAGCACACGGAGCAGGGCAGGGTCTTCTCATTTCCCACACGCCTGCCAGCCACAGGCTGATGCAGGAAGCAGAGCTCTGAGCCAGGGGCAGGGACAGGAATCCCGAAAGCTTCCCTTCGTATTTCACAGCAGCCTCTGGCCAGTGGGTTCAGGATCCAGCACTGGGCATCTGATCTGACCAGGGGGGTGTTTTCTGTTTCAGAAATGGGGGGGATGTTCCCGCCCTCACTAATGGGCCTGTTCAGAAAATCAGGCTCCAAGTTGAATGTGTCCCAGCGGGTTTTTCACACACTGTGCCCTCTCTGCCTCACCCTGTGTGTTTCTTGTCACTCCCCCTCTACAGCAACTGCCCCTGCAGCTCCCTGAAAATCCTCTGCCTGAACTGGCTCCATCACAGCCATTTCCCTTCCCTGTCCCCTGGATCTGGAGCGAAACATGGACGTGAGTCTTCAGCCTGTCAGGGCGAGAGGGGTGATGGGGGAAGTTACAGAAGGGGCTTGAGTCCATTTCACACCCCGATTCCCCCCAGGCTCTCTCCCTGCAGACAGACGCTCTGCTCTCTGCCATGCTGGGAAAACCCTCAGTCACTTTATTACAACACAGACCCGGCCCCTCCCACCAGCACTGAACCCCTGAGACACTTTTAACCCCCCCAGGGACAGAGTCACTAAGACAAATGCTAGAAAAGAGCAGAATCAAAGGAACCATGTGGGGGATTCCCCCTGAGGAGGGCAACTCGTCCAGCTCCTCCTCTTGTTCCCAGGAGAGTCAGTCTCCCTGTGTCACTGGGGGCAGCAACTCTGGGACCTGCAGACACCCGGGGAGCCCCTCCCCCTCTGGTACAAACTCACCAGGTGGTCCCTGAAAGGGGCCCTTTGTGCAGAGTCACTGTCCTGCCCGGCCCAGGCCCTTTCCCTATCACCTGAAGGTCTCTGACTCAGGAGCTGGTGTCAGCAAAGCCTGGGGCTGCCCCAGGGGGCTAGTTCCAGGTCCAGCAAAAGTGCCCACCTGGGCTGGGCACAGAGGGGGGGACTTTAATGAAGGTCTGTCCCTGGCACACCCCCAGCTGGGGAGCAGCAGTCTCACAGTCTGGGCTCTCAGGTAGAGGAGGCAGCAGCATCTGACCCAGGCAGCTCAATTCAAGGGCTCTAATATGAGGAGCAGAGAGACACGCACCAGCCTCCTCCTCTCCCTCAGCAATAGCCAGAGCCCTCTGGTGGCAGCAGCTAATGACTGAGCCTCCCTGTCCTGCCCCTGCAGCTCCCAGGGCCAGGCAGGCAGAGGCTGATCCCATTGGCCCATCCGCACTCACCCCCTGCAGGGGCGGCTCCAGGCTCCAGGCACCAAGCGCATGCCTGGGGCGGCAATCTGCGGGGGGCGGCCTGCCGGTCACTGTGAGGGCGGCAGTCAGGGATCCTTCGGCAGCATGCCTGTGAGAGGTCTGCTGGTCCCGCGGCTTCGGCGGCAGGTACGCCGAAGCCGCGGGACCGGCGGACCTCCCGCAGGCATGCCACCGAATCCGCGTTACCAGCCGGATCTTCCGCATGCGCGCCGAAAGCCGCCTGACTGCCGTGCTTGGGGCGGCAAAATACATAGAGCCTCCCCTGACCCTCTGGCAGAGCCAGCAGTGACTCCGGTGGGACACCGGTGTGGCTGAGATATGAAACCTGCCCAGAAATCAGACCAGGGCCCTGGGCAGCCCCGTACACTCAGAAGACAGACCCCAAAATCATGAGTGTGTCTGAAAATAATACACTGGGAGCAGGGTGTGTGGGTGTCTGGATATTTGCCTTGTAGCTTCTGAGGCCTTAAGCAAAGTCTCCACCTACCCCCAAAGCATCACTGATTATTTGCAGTAAAATAATTCCCCTCTGGCTGTGGGGTGGGGCAGCCCCTCACCCTCTCCTGCCCCATGGGGTGGGGGAGCTGCCCTTGTATCTCTCCCTCTCATTCTCCCTGATCCCTACCCTGTTTCTCTCCCTTCCCCAGCCAGTCTGCTCTTCTTCTCAGTCTCCCCCAGCCTCCCCTCCCCACAACTCCCCTTTCCTTCGCAGTGACCCCCCACTCAGTTTCCCTCTATTGCAGCCTTGTTCCCATGTGCCCTATAAGTCTCCCCTGATTGCCCCGCATCGCCACATCCTGCCCTCAGCGCTCCCCCGCCGCATCCCATCCTGCCCCCTAAAATCCCCCCTTCCCCTGCCCCCCCCCCCCCCGGCCCTCTTCAGTCCCCTACCCCTGTCCCGGTCCCAATCCCAGCCCCCAGAACGGCCCGGGCTGGCTCCCCCGCCCCGCACACACCGGGAGCTGGCGGCAGCTTTCCCGGGCCCAGGGCGGGAATCGCAGCCAGCTCCGCGATGAGCAGCCTGGGGCCAAACCCCCCCCCTGCAGCCCGGGGGTGACGGGGGGGGGGGGCAGGTCTCTCTCACCTTCCCTCCGAGCGGGGCCCCCTGGGGCAGGGGCCGGGCCGGGAAGGGGCCTGGCCGGGCTGGGGCTCTGCCCTGGGAGAGGCTCCTGGGGAGCAGCGGGAAGGGCCCTGCTGGAGATTCCCCTCTCCCGGCTGCAGCCCGGGCTCCGGGCTCCCAGCACCAGCCGCCGGGGCTCGGGGATCTCGCCGGGAGCCAGAGTCACCGCAGCGGCTGCGAGTCACTTCCTGTGGCTGGGACTGAGCCCAGCGATCGCTCCCCCCAGAGCCGCCTCCCGGCTGCTCCTGGGTCCTAGCGATCAACCCATAGCGCTGGGCTTCGCCCCTCTGTGTCTGGCCTCTGCTAGACTTGTAGACTTTAGGGTCAGAAGGGCCCATCCTGATCATCTACCCATGGGCTTCCCATGACCAAATTTTTGATGGCCTCAGAGTGTTGCCAGCAGCTCTGGCTGGTGGCTGCTCTGACACTTTCCCCTAAAATACTTAATTAACTTTAGGAAAAAACAATAAATATGCACAGAGGTCAGCGGGGGAATGGTCCCGATATGGTGGGGAACTTTCCTGGCTTATCCACCACCCTGGTGGAATCAAACAGCAGAAGGATCTGAGTCCTCGCTCCCACTCCCTTCACCCAGAGGCCTGCCTGCCGGCCGGGACTCCCCTTCCACTCTAGTCCCTGAAACCCCGACAAGGCTGGGCCCAGGATTCATGAGGGGCTCGATTCCCAATTTTGTTGTGATGACTCAGGACAGGGACTAGGGCATCCCCACTTCCGGAGTGCTCTGCCCACTCCAGACGCTTCCCTGACCTCTTCCCTGACCACTGCATAGAGTTCAGAACAAATACAATTTATTAAACAGCAAGTACTAAAAAAAATTAAGGAAAAAATGGCAGAGGTTAAAGGAAAAACCATCACCGCTCTGTGGGATGAACCACAAAAGTCCTGCAAGCCCTCTTGGCTGGAGACGTCTCCCTGCACTGGTTCCTTGCGCAGGATCCCCCCTCACTCTCCCCAGCTACTCACTGCACCCAGCTCCCCTCTGCCTCAGCACTGCCTCCAGCTTGGCTCCCTGGGCTGTGCCTCTCTGGCTCTGGCTGGCGCTGCTCTGCTCCCAGTACCCCTCTGCTCTCTCCTTAGCAGCTCCCGCCCTGCTCTGGCCCCTCCAGCTCACAGAGAGGATGTGACCCCAGACTCCTGACTTCCTCATTGGCCTGTCTGCCCTGTCCATCAGGCTGACCTGGAGCATTGGCCCGTGCCCATTGTCAGTCTCTGGATCTTGAGGCCAACAGTCCCCTCACCCTGATATACACATCAATATCGTTATTTATTTATTGCTAGCTAGTAAAGCTGCTGTTGTGAAAAGTGATAGTTGTATGTTTGTTCATATTTTTCACAGCCTCTCAGCTAGCTACCTGGGTGGCCAACTTGGTAATTTTTAAAAACTTTTTAAAAACTTTTAAAAACCAGACACACCAGCAGCAGTGCTGGAATCTCTCCTGCCCCGCCTCTTTCCCCCCAAGGCTCTCCCAGTAACTGGACTTTGGGTGTCCAGTCCCTAGATCTGACCAGACACTGTCAGCTCCCCTTTTCCACTGGACTTTCTGGTCGAAAACCGGGCACCTGGCCACCCGAGTAGCACCCAACGTGCAATAAGTTCTGGGAACATGTTGGGGACAACTTCTGCTTTCTTATGGTGGGGGAAGTAACTGCGGGCAACCAGGTTAGACTCAGTTCTGACCAGCAGGGAGGAATTTGTTGGTCTAGATGAAATTACTGTAAGGTGGATGCACGACTGGCTGAAAGACTGTACTCCGAGTAGTTATCAATGGTCTGGTGTCAAACTGGGAGGGGAACAGCCCATACCCCAGCTCCCAGCCCTGGGGAGGGGGTCCCGCAGGTAGGTGTTGAGGGACGGCTGTCACTGCATTCTGGGATTGTGACAAGTGCCCTGACACTGAAAGTGACTGACACTGCCTTCACCTTGTGAGTATCCCCTCCAGCACCCAGAACTTCACCATCCCCCAGCTACCCTCCTCATCAGCGTCCTTTTTGGGAACCTGGAATATGGTCACCCTAGTAACAAACACAGAGTACAATCTCACCATTCTACATGCACTGGTGTTACACGCATTTCAACAGCGTAATATTCAGCAGATCATGGGTTTTCCAATGATCCCTCACCAGGCATACTTTGTACACTATATATCATAACCATACACAAGTGGTGAGCATGGGGAACAGGGGGTTAGTTACAAGAGTGATGCAGTGTGGGATGAGTGGGGCAGAGACAGTCTCTCTTGTCCCCACACAGGACATTGCGGTAGATGGGGAGGAAGTTGTGATGCGTTCCTCCCGGGGTGCCATCTGGAACTGGGGTACCACTGAGCCCACCTGACCCACGAGCCTGGGCTTCCTATACACTGTACTGCTGTGACCAGCCTGCCAAGCCCTCTCCCAGGCTTCAGTCTGCACTTTACCAGCACACATACAGGTAGGGACACAGCCAGCTGGAGTTCATACAGACTCTGTGATCAGCTCTGCATGGGAAGACACAGCTAAGGCTCCTCCCACTTCCTAAGGCGACACCCCCGCCCCCCCGGAGTGTAAACCCAGCGTATACCATCTTGCGCTGCACAAGGAACTGTACAGTGTAAGCTCATGAAATTTGCCCCCTCCCTCAATGTGGAGAGGAATAGACAACAGCTTTCTGCCCCAAGTTATAACTCCCACACACACTGTTTTAGATAAAACAAAACAAGTTTATTAACTACAAAAGATAGATTTTTAAGGGATTATAAGAATAGCAATCAGATCATCTTGCAAATAAAGTGCAATCTAAATTCTATATACTAAGGAGATTGGATATGAGTAGCAACTTCTCACTCTAAATAATGGTTTAAGCAGGTTACAGAGATTCTTAAGGGGCCTATTGCCCTTGCTTACAGCTTAAAAACCCCAGGTATTCCTTTCACAGGCTAGAAACCCTTCTAACCTGGCTTCAGCACTTCCCCACAGTTCAGTCCTTTTTCCTCAGGTGTTTCCCAGAGTCTCCTTTGGGCGGGGAGTCAGTGAAGAACCATGATGATGTCTCTCCTCTGCCTTAAATAGCTTCTGTATGTGACGGGAACCCTTTGTCTCCAAGCTTGGGTCCCTTGCCTTTCAGTGGAAAAACACTGGTTTTCCAAGATAGAGTACAGTACCAGGTGATCTAGTCACATGACCCTGCAGTGTCACAACAGCCATGACTCCAGGTTGTTTGTAGGGTCTTCAGGAAGGCTTCCTGGTGGGAGATTAGCTTCTTTTAAAACCTATTGTTCTCCCTAATGGCCCTTCCCAGCCAGCCATTTAGACTGACAATTAGAGCTGTCGATTAATTGCAGTTAACTCACATGATTAACTAAAAAAAAAAAAGAATCACAATTAAAAAAATGAATCATGATTAATCGCAGTTTTAATTGCACTGTTAAACAATAGAATACCAATTGAAATGCATTAAATATTTTGGATGTTTTTCTACATTTTCATATATATTCTATCCTGTGTTGTAATTGAAATCAAAGTGTATATTATTTTTATTCCAACTATTTGCAGTGTAAAAATGATAAACAAAAGAAATAGTATTTTTCAATTCATCTCAACAAGTACTGAAATGCATTCTCTTTATTGTGAAAGTGCAACTTACAAATGTAGATTTTTTGTTACATAACTGCACTAAAAAACAAAACAATGTAAACTTTAGAGCCTACAAGTCCACTCAGTCCTACTTGTTCAGCCAATCATTAAGACAAACAAGTTTGTTTACATTTGCAAGAGATAATACTGCGGCTTCTTATTTACAATGTCATCTGAAAGAGAGAACAGCAGTTCACATGGCACTTTTGTAGCCAGCAATGCCAGGTATTTAAGTGCCAGATATGCTAAACATTCATATGCCCCTTCATGCTTCAGCCACCATTCCAAAGGACATGCATCCATGTTGATGATGCTCATTCAAAAAAAATAGTATGTTAATTACATTTTTGATTGAACTCCTTGGGGCAGAATAGTATGTCTCCTGCTCTGTTTTACCCACATTTTGCCATATATTTCATGTTATAGAAGTCTCGGATGATGACCCAGCACATGTTGTTTGGTTTAAGAACACTTTCACTGTAGATTTGATAAAACGCAAAGAAGGTACCAATGTGAGATTTCTAAAGATAGCTTCAGCACTCGACCCAAGGTTTAACAATCCGAAGTGCCTTCCAAAATCTGATGAGGTGTGGAGCATGCTTGCAGAAGTCGTGAAAGAGCAACACTTCGACGTGTAAACTACAGAACCCGAACCACCAAAAGAGAAAGTCAACCTTCTGCTAACGGTATCTGACTCAGATAATGAAAATGAACATGCATTGGTCCACACTACTTTGGATTGTTATCGAGCAGAACCCGTCATCAGCATGGATGCATGTCTTCTGTAACGGTGGTTGAAGCATGAAGGGACATATGAATCTTTAGCACATCTGGCACATAAATATCTTGCGATGGTGGCTACACCAGTGCCATGAGAACGCCTGTTCTCACTTTCAGGTGACACTGTAAACAAGAAGCGGGAAGCATTATCTCCCACAAATGTAAACAATTTGTTGTCTGAGCGATTGGCTGAACAAGAAGTAGGACTGAGTGGACTGGCAGGGTCTAAAATTTTATATTGTTTTATTTTTGAATGCAGTTTTTTTGTATATAATATTATGTTTGTAAGTTCAACTTTCATGATAAAGAGATTGCACTACAGTATTTGTATTAGGTGAACTGAAAAATACTATTTCTTTTGTTTTTTAACAGTGCAAATACTTGTAATAAAAATAAATATGAAGTGAGCATTGTACACTTTGTATTCTGTGATGTAACTGAAATCAATATATTTGAAAATGTAGAAAACATCCAAAAATATTTAAATAAATGGTATTCTATAATTATTGAACAGTTCAATTAATCGCGTGATTTTGTTAATCTTGCGATTCATTGCAATTAATTTGTTTAATCCCATGATTAATTTTTTTAATCGCTTGACAGCCCTATTGACAATCTTTTGCCTAGTGGGCATTCCCCAAGTGTAAACACATTTCTAATACAGATGCGTAGCCAATATTCCTAACTTCAGATACAAAAATGATAGATGCATACAAATAGGATAATCATAATCAGTAAATCATAACCTTTCAATGATCTTTCACATGACCTATCTTGTATAAAATACATCATAGCTATGCTCTAATCATATCATAATAGTATCTCTGTGACGAATATGGGATGCAGTGTCACAGTGAGCAGCTGGACTGTCAGGTTCCCCATCTCCCTCTGGCCTCAATGCTGGGTTTTGGCGTGGTTTCAAGGCTGCCCAGGTCTTTTGATATTCCTGGCTCCCTTCTTGCCTGCGCCCAACCTCGGCATCTCAGCAATAGGGAGATGCTGCCCCTCCCCGTATCATTTTTTGAGGTGTTGTTCATGGTCCTTTAAATTTCAGGGGCAGCTTCACACGACACTCACAATCCAATTCAAGTTTCTCTCTGGCACTGGTGCAGCAAGTTCTCAGCCTCTGCCATCTAACTCTGAGGAACAAACCCAGCAATTTCCCAGCTCTGTTCCCCTCATCTTCTCCAGGGCTGGCTCAAGGCACCAGCTGAGCAAGCAGGTGCTTGGGACGGCCAAGGGGAAGGGGTGGCACGTCAGGCTCTTCGGCGGCAATTCAGCGGAGGGTCCCTGTCCCTCTCGGAGGGCAGGACCTGCCTCCAAATTGCCACCGAAGAAGGTGGTGGAGCTGCCGCCGATCGTGATGGCGGCTTTTTTTTTTTTCTTTTTTCCGCCGCTTGGGACAGCAAAAACCATGGAGCCGGCCCTGATCTTCTCCCCCTCCAAACGGTATCTCACATCACTTCAGGGATCAGGCGCTAACTTCATTCTCTCTTTCAGTCTCGGGCTCGCACACTGTGAATGTATCTCGCACTATCAGTGTTTGTCCTGAGAGATATTGATCACGGTCATTGTTCAAACGATACAAAAAAAATCTCATGACAAAGGGTTAGATAAAGATCAAAATAAAATCTAAAAGAGGACTATTCTGGCAAATGATCATTTGTCTTGTGAAGGCCTCAATGAATCTGACCTCCATCCTGTCAAACTCAACCAATATCAAAATATGTGACCAAACGGCCTTCACGAAGAGAGAAAAACCCACAATCCAGGGTGGGCTATAAAACACTTTCATGTTCATAAAGTGAAATCCCAGAGAATCATCAATCTCAAGACTCAAAATCAGGAAAATAAATTTACCCATTTTCTTCTGAAGTAGCTAAACTGGCTTCACTTCTCGCCTCATTATTTGGTTGTATTAGTTGCAAAAGTTTTAGCATCATCATAATAAAAGAAAGAAAAAGACAAATCTTCCCATCTACAAATGATCTGGACTAGCCTAGAAAAAGCCGGGAAGCAATTTTACCAATCGATGGAAATAGGGTTATAAGATCTGAAAGGTCAAACTGTGTTTTAGGTTCAATGGGATTTCCCCACCCACTCCTAGGTCTATGACACTTTCTTCTCCAGCCCTCTGATCATAGACATCAAAACTGTGCTTCCTAAGCATGGAGAGCCAGGGACTCGGTGGTAAAGTGACACCTTAGGAGGTGGAGGGGCAGAACAGGGACAGGATAAAACTCTCCATTGCTTGGACAGAGGCTGCTGTGTCGAGAGTGGATCGTGACGGTGATGGGGGAAGGAGGGAAACTCAGGGATTAACAATCATTCTGCGAATGGGAGGGGATCAGAACAGATAAGTAAGGGTACGATTTTATTACAGAGGTCGCGGAACTCAGGCAATCTGTGACTTCCAGAGACCTCCATGACTTCAGCCCGTGGTGGCTCGGAGCTGTGGGGTCCCCCTGCCATTCATGGCAGCCGAAAGCTGCCCCCCAGAGCTCTGACCTGCTGCAAGCCGTGGCGTTACCCCACAGCTCCTGGCTGCAATGGGTGACTCCCAGAGCTCTGAGTAACTGCAGGCAGCTTGGGCCCCCCATAGCTCCCAACTGCCATGGGTTGCGGAGCACCTCTGGAGCACCGAGCTGCAGATGGCAGGGGGAAGGCCCTCTGAGACCCAGCCAGAGCCCCCGCACATCCCCATCCAACATGGGACCCCAGATCCCCAGCAACGATAGGTGCTGGAGCCTTCTCCCTCCCCATTTTGTCACGGATATGAGTAGTAAAAGTCATGGACAGGTCACAGGCTTCTGTGAATTTTTCTTTATTGCCCGTGACCTGTTCATGACCTTTACCAAAAATATCCATGACAAAATCTTAGCCTGACACATAAGATGCTCAAGGAGAGTTTACACTAGGAAATCTGGTGCAAGGTCACAGAGTTGTGCTGGCTAATCCTGACCACATTTCCTACCATAGACACACTGAGAGGCTGATGCTGCGGAAACAGAAGTGGGATCTCCAGACCTCCCACAAAGGGCCCTGTGGGAATCACTCCCTCTCAGAGATGCTGTCTCAATGCAGAGGGGGCAGGGAGAAGGGGCAGAGTGATGAGGCAGCACTTCTTTACCTCTGTGCTCTCCCTTGCCTCTTATACCATGATCCCCAAACTCTCGATACCCCAGCACCCAGCTTCCCTGCTCCACCAGCCCCAACTATTCAATCCCCAGTGTCCTCCCCACAACCCATCGCCCTGGTCCTTTAATGTTTGATCCCCCAGAGCCAAGCACCCTGGGGGATTCGGGGAGGGGAGGAGTTACCAGCCCCCAGGGACACTGCCCCTGCAGGGAACAGCTCCAGGTCAGTGGGGGAGCCCAGCCCAGGGGCTGGTGGAAGATGGGGACAGGTGTGTAGAGTGAAGGTGGGGCCTGGCCCAAGTGTCCTTCTCCTCATCTCCATGGCAGGGGGATCCTGGTTGGGAGGGGAAGGGAGAGGGGGGAACTTCAGCCAGGCAGAGGGAGCGGCTGGAGGAGTTTCTCTCTCTCCCTTCCCCCACCTGTGGCCCATCAGCTCAGCAGCCAGGACTGCAGCAGGGGGGAGGGGCTGATGGGGGCTTCTCCTCCTCTGCCTGGGGTTTGCTGAGACCAGGCGGAGCCAGAGGGTCACTGACCAATTGATGCTCGGCTACTGCTGGATCCTCACCGCAGCGATGGGCAGTTGGATCCTTGGGAGCCAAACGCCCCTGATGTGTGTGGGAACGAGGAAATGGGTTTGTCACCATGGCCAGCCCTAGTCAGGTCACTCAGAGAATTTCCCTGCTGTAGGGAGGAGTCTCTGATGTCCAACATGGTGTTAGCTCCACTTGGAGCATTTTCCCCCTTGAAAACATCTCAGAGGTTTCTTCCCTGTGCGGATTTGCGGATGCCTGATACTCTGGGAGCAACAAATGAAGCTTCCCCCACATTCAAGGTTTCTCTGTTGTGTAGGTCCCTGATGTGTGTCTGCAGTCAGGCTATTCCTAGGGTGTCTCACCCTTGTGGATTCTCTGATGTTTGGTAAGCTCTGAGCTCTTACTGAACCTTTCCCCACACTCAAGGCATTTATAAGGTGTCTCTCCCATGTGGATTCTCCCATGTTTAGTAAGGTATGAGCGCTGACTGAAAGTTTTCCCACAGTCCAAGCATTTGTAGGGTCTTTCTCCTGTGTGGGATCTCTGATGTGTAATAAGCTTTGAGCTCTCGCTAAAGTCTTTCCCACACTCAAGGCATTTATAAGGTCTCTCTCCTGTGTGGGTTCTCTGATGTGTAATAAGCACTGAGCTCCGAATAAAACTTTTCCCACATTCACAGCATTGAAAAGGTCTCTCTCCTGTGTGCAGTCTCTGGTGTATAATAAGCTGTGACTTTTGAATGAAACTTTTCCCACATTCAAGGCATGTATAGGGTCTTTCTCCAGTGTGGATTCTTTCATGTTTAGTAAGGGATGAACTTTCGATAAAACCTTTCCCACACTCGGGGCATTTATAGGGTCTCTCTCCCGTGTGCAGTCTCTGGTGTTTAATAAGATAAGGCTTCCTACTGAAGCTTTTCCCACAGTCTAAGCATTTATAGGGCTTCTCTCCTGTATGGGTTCTGTGATGTGACATAAGGTGTGACGTCTCATTAAAGCTTTTCCCGCACTCCAGGCATTTATAGGGTTTCTCTCCTGTGTGCAGTCTCCGGTGTGTAATGAAGTGTGACTTCTCACTGAAGCTTTTCCCACAGTCCAAGCATTCATAGGACTTCTCTCCTGTGTGGGTTCTCCAATGTTTAATAAGGTTTGCACTGAAACGGAATCTTTTCCCACACTCAAGGCATTTGTAGGGTTTCTCTTCATTGTGTCTTGTCTGCTGGACTGTGGTTTCCTTGGGATCCTTCCATCCTCCATCACGTTCAGTGGATTCATCCAGTTTCTTCCCAGCATAGTTTCCCAGCTGCATCTCTGATCTGTGTTGATCTCCCCAGGCTTTTCCCTGTTCCAAGCACTGGGAAAAATTCCCTTCAGCTCTTCTCAAAAACATCTCCTGCGGTTCCACTTTCCCAGGACCTTCCTGCTGCTGAGTCTCCTCCATGTTTTCACTCACTGTCCTATCACCTGCTGGGAGAGAGAGAATCCAGACAGGAGTCACTGCCTGTGCTGGGGAGAAAGGACTGAAAGGGGAATAGCAAAGAGGGAAAACACAACACAGTAACTGTTGGGGAGACAGAGACACTGGATTCTGCCGCCACATCCCACCCAAATACTCCAAGGGAAGCAAAGTCAGGGAGGAAATTCCCACAGCTAACAGGGTGGATGGGAAGCCGTGACTGATATTTGCCTTGATGATATGACGCCACCCTGACCTGGGTGAGATGGGGCACACCTGAGGGCTTTCGCTCACAGTAAGTTTTTGGGAGTCCAAACTTTCTCCTTCACTCGCCAGATGTTTCTGTCTCAGTTTCCCTCATTCCTCACCTGTGCAGGTGCCTCTCAGGCTTTCCCTTTTCTCAGCAGCCTGGAGATCTGGAACCCACGGCTCTTCCTCTTGTTCCAGCCGTGGATCAGGTCAGGTTTGGGAATGGGGAATACTGCTCAGGGAGTGAAATCAGGCAAGCTCAGGGCGCATGGAGCACTGGTAGAGTATTTGTCAAAAGGAACAATCCCTGAGATTAACCTGACCCTACAGGGGATTGTGGTAACTCAGACCCTATGGGAGCAGCAGATCTCTGAGGGCGCGGAGGTGTTGTTACACCCTCACTAGGAGGTCTCAGGGTAGATGCACTCTGGGGGACTTGCTGAGACACACACAGCTCGGGTGTTAAACTCCTGCCTATTTCCAAGCCTGCAGCACCTAGAGCCCTCCCCACAGGTGGAGCAAGGTGAACCGTGTGTGAAGGAGAAATAATACAGGCAGGACAATAACCTGCTTCTGATCCCCTGAAAGCTGGAGAGATGGGGATGAATTAGCCTGTCCATTTGGTTTCTGACTTCCCTGTTCCCTTGAAGGGGGTATGGAGATGCAAGTCTCTCCCTCACTGCAGCTGTGGACAACGTGACCCTCCCCCAAATCCAACTGACCAGGGAAGAACCTGACGAGATTCAGATGTGCAGACCTCACGGCATCTAATAGCTGAGGGCACAGGAATCCCTTACCCAGCAAGGTCACCGTCTCATAGTTCTCCTGCATGACGTCCCTGTAGAGGCCTCTCTGTCTGGGTTTCAGCAGAGCCCCCTGCACCTCAGTGAAATACACAGTCACCTCCTCGAAGGTCACCGGCATCTGAAACATCAGTTCCTCCACTCAGCATCTGCAGCCCCAGCAACAATCCTACTAGTCACAGGGGAGGATGCCCAGAAAAGCAGAATTCCACCCGCACCCTGCTCAGAGCAGCCAGGAGGCTTTAGGGTGTGGGAGAAGGTGAGAGCTCCTTGTCCCCCCAGCACACGGAGCAGGGCAGGGTCTTCTCATTTCCCACATGCCTGCCAGCCCTGGCTGATGCAGGAAGCAAAGCTCTGAGCCGGGGACGGGGACAGGAATCCCGACAGCTTCCCTTTGTATTTCACAGCAGCCTCTGGCCAGTGGGTTCAGGCTCCAGCACTGGAAATCTGGTCAGTTTTCCCAGCCCTGCCCGGGGGGGGGGGGGGGGGTGTTTCCTGTTTCAGAAATGGGGGAATGTTTCTCCCCGCCACCGCCAATGGACCTGTTCAGAAAATCAGGCTCCAAGTTGAATGTGTCCCAGCAGGTTTATCACACCCTGTCCCATCCCTGCCTCCCCCTGTGTGTTTCCTGCCCCTCCCCCTAGCAAATCCCCCCTGCACCTCCATGAAAATCCCCTACCTGAGCTGGCTCCATCACAGCCATTTCCCTTCCCTGTCCCCTGGAAGATGGGACGATCTGGAGTGAAACGCAGACGTGATTCCTCAGCCTGTCAGGGTGAGAGGGGTGATGTGGGAGGTTTCAGAAGGGGCTTGAGTCCATTTCACACCCCGATTCCCCCCAGGCTCTCTCCCTGCAGACAGACGCTCTGGACTCTGCCATTCTGGGAAAAACTATCAGTCACTTTATTACAATATAGACCTGGTCCCTCCCACCAGGGCTGAGCCCACGAGGGCACTTTTAAACCCTCCCAGGGACAGAGTCCTGTAGCCAATGATTTTAGTTTTTTGGTCATTTATTGTGTCATGTTATGATTAATTCATACATTACGTCATATCTAATCATTTTATGTTAAATAGAGTTCAATTGTAGAATTATAAAAGTATAAGATTGATTAATAGGCATGCATTAGGTATCTAAGTAAGTAGGATCGAAACGCAGGGCCTGCAGGCTGAGGCTTGTAAGATTTTAGATTAGCCATATTAGGCCTTGGTGCTTGGACCTAAGTACGTCACTGAAGAATGACCCGATGCCACAAGATTACGGGCAAAGATGTACCAGTGGGTAATATTGTGAAAAATTAGCCAGAAGATTAATTTTAAATCACAAAAATGTTGTAATGGCACATCTGTTCCCAACATGTGTCTTAACCGCAGGATATAAATTGTGCGTCAATTCTAATGAGAATAAATAGAACCTACCTGACCAATAGAAATTGGGGTCCCTTGTGCTTCTGGGGGACACCAGACCAATAAGCATAAAGAGGGTTGACACTTTCGTGAACGTGCGCAGAATGTAGGTATAGTCGGAATCACCATATAAAAAGAGGGTGCCCAGATTAGGAAATTTGAGTTCCCTGTAGTGTGATGGGGTGTGCATCCCCCACCATAGCCAAGACAGGGTTAAACCCACATTATGGACAGCAAAATTCTCGCCCTTAGGCCGGACTGGGCATGCTCCAGATGCTGTAGCAGTCTAGAGGGAGGAAGCCAAGCTCATTCCGGGTTGGAGGCTGGAGGGGAAGGACCTGGGCTGGATGCTCCCGCTGCGGACTGGCTACAGCCACCACCTGCAGAGATCGGAGGCCTCAAGGACCGGCTTGGACCCCTGCGACCGATAGAGTTCCAGGAAGCTACATGTGCTGGAGACCCAGAAGCCTCATGGACTGCCTCACCAGAGACAATGGCAGGAAGTGACCCAGGGAGGGTGATGGAGGGATATCTCCCATCCGGGTAAGCTCAGTGTGTCTTGGTAGGATTCCCTGCTGAGCCAGTGACTCTGGGTCCCCCCTACCTGGGCTGCCAGCCCCCCTTGCTGGTGGGGACTGGTCACTAGACCCCGTCGCCCTGAACCGAAGGGCTGCGCTATTAACTCTGGCCACTAGGCCATGCTTCCCCGGGCATTGGGGCTATCGCCTTTGCTTTGGTCCTTGGACCCTGGGCTAGCGGGGTTGGACACGGACAAGTAGACTGACTGGTGGTGTCCACGCACCCACTTCCCACCCCCTTTCGCGACGGGGTGTGCATACACCGTGACATAGGGGAAAACTCCAGCAGGAACCATCCCTCCACTGATGATCAATCCATGAGAGACCCACAGACCATAACACTATCTAGGAGGATGTGAGTATAACTATGTTTGTAACTCGTGCATAGGTCTGTATGGAATTTCTATATGTCTCGGTACTCACAACTTAATGGTAACTTTAATAAACTTGTAAACCAGACTAGACTTTGTGCTTGTGAATGTCTGTGTGGTCACTGCCCTTGGTCTTTATATGTTCCTAGAGACCGTAAATCTGAAGCAAGTACCAGAGGTGACTTTTACTCCATTAAGCATGAAACTGTAGCCACCAGAGCCAAACCCACAGTGGTGTAATCCCACATCACTAAATTCACTTTAAATAAAATAAAAGGCTACAGTCTCTAAGACAAATACTAGAAAAGTGCAGAATCAAAGGAGCCATTGTGGGGGATTCCCCCTGACATTGTCCCCAAGGGCAGCGCACCCCCCCCCCCCAACCAGCGCGGGGACTAGGAAGGGGCAGGATCTGGCTTTTCCTCTGTCAGCTCCTCTCCTTCTTCACAGGAGAGTGAGTCGGCCCAGGGGTGATACAGGGAATGGATCCGAGCAGGTCTGGGAACTGGGAACCTCCCTCTCCACTTCTTGCTCCTGTTGCCCCTTTCGGTCTCACCCCTCCCCTTCCTGTCTCCGTCCCTCCCCCCTCTGCCTGGGAGAACTGGGGACTGTCCCGTTCCCATGGGCGTTGGCTCTCCAGTGTGAGCCTGGCAGTGTCACTGAGGGCAGCAGCTCTGGGAGCCGCAGGCACAGGGGAGCCCCTCCCGCTCTGGTACAAACTCACCAGCAGGTCCCTGAAAGGGGCCCCTTGTGCAAAGTCACTTGCCTGCCCGGCCCCAGCCCTTTTCCCCAGTCACCTGGAAACTCTGGCTCAAGAGCTGATGTTGGCAGAGCCTGGGGCTGCCCCAGGGGGCTAGTTCCAGGACTGTCAAAAGTCCCCACCTGGACTGGGCACAGAGGGGGGTTAATGAAGGTCTCTCCTTGGCACAGACCCCGCTGCGGGAGCAGCTGTTGCTCAGTCTGGGCCCCAGATCACACTGCAGGAGGCAGCTTCAACTGACCCAGGGAGCTCAATTAACTCCCGGGCACTAATATCATGAGCAGACAGAGAGAGACACCAGCCTCTGCCTTAGCAGTAACCAACCCCCCACCCCATATGAGGAAAGTTCAGCAGCTGTGGATTTCATTTGCCCACCAGGACTCACACCAGAACAGAACCAGAGAACCAGGTTGAACAGATATGCTTAACTGAACTGGAACCAGACTTAAACCATCATTTTTCCTCTTAGTGACTCTGAATCGAACTCAGGGGGAAATGGCTACCAGTTAAAATAAAGTTTTAGCAATTTTTCAGCTCAATATTTGATCAAACAAAACCTACTCTGATCTCACTTTCATTATAAAACAAGACAACAAAACAACCCCCAGGCATGTGATCGCTACCTGGCCTGTCCCAGTAGGAGAAGAGAAGGGGGCAGCCCACAGGAGCAGGAAGGAAGGGGAGAGAAGTGGGGGCTCCCTGTCCCAGAAGTTAACATTAACTCTTCAAGCCCAAGGAAAAAGGCTGCTCAATTCTTCTTCAGCTTAGACAGGCCTCCTCTCACCCGTCCCTACCCCTTGGGGCAGCTCCTCCCTCCAACTGTCACAACCTGAGGCAGGCTCCATGCCCCAGATTCAGTTCCACACTGAAGCAAGCCACAGGGCTCACTCCCAACCTCCTCCCCCCTTCTGGGGCACTGCCTGGTAACTGAACCAGAACCGAACACACCGACTGCCACTGAACCCAAATCAAACCCCAATTTCACTCCTTGCGGCTCGCAGTGACTCTGGTTGGACACCGAATCCTGCGCAGAAATCAGACCAGCCCCTGTTCAGTGCTGTCAGCCCAGGAGTCAGACCCCCCGCAGATAAGGAGATTGTCTTTAAACACAAATATGAAATTGGGAGCTTGGGGGGGGGGGGGAGGTTTCTGGGTGGACCTTTGCCTTGTAAATTCTCAGCCCTTTGGGGGAAGTCTCCTGCCCGCCCACCCCCTACCCCTAGTGTGACCACCTTTCAAAAGGCAAAAGTGGGACACATGCAGGACCCCTGCCTCCTTTCCCCAAGGCCATGCCCCCTGCTCCACCTCTTCCCCCTGAGACCCTGCCTCCTGGCCAGGTCAGAAGCCGAGCTCTGATAAGAGCCGCCCGGGGCTACTGCAAGGAGCCCCGACCCTCTACCTGCCCTGGGCAGGGGTACTCAAGAACATCCCCTGGCCCGTATGCCCACCCCCCAGGGTAGGTGGAGGGTCTGGGGCTCCCCATTGCAGCCTGGGCTCCCTGGGTGGCTTTTATTATGACCAGGATCTAGCTTCAGCCAGGCCAGTGGGGAGGGGCTCAAGGTGGACCTTTGCCTTGTAAATTCTCAGCCCTTTGGGGGAAGTCTCCTGCCCGCCCACCCCCTACCCCTAGTGTGACCACCTTTCAAAAGGCAAAAGTGGGACACACGCAGGACCCCTGCCTCCTTTCCCCAAGGCCACGCCCCCTGCTCCACCTCTTCCCCCTGAGACCCTGCCTCCTGGCCAGATCAGAAGCCGAGCTCTGATAAGAGCCGCCCGGGGCTACTGCAGGGAGCCCCGACCCTCTACCTGCCCTGGGCAGGGGTACTCAAGAACATCCCCTGGCCCGTATGCCCACCCCCCAGGGTAGGTGGAGGGTCTGGGGCTCCCCACTGCAGCCTGGGCTCCCTGGGTGGCTTTATTATGACCAGGCTCTAGCTTCAGCCAGGCCAGTGGGGAGGGGCTCGAGGGAAGCGGGGAGAAGAGGAGGAGCGGGGGCTCGTGGCCAAGAGGGGCTATTGCTCACCTCAGCCCCGCCCACAGGCAACAGGCTGGTGCTGCCCCTGAGCCTCAGGCAGGTGCGGAGCCCCGGCACAGGGAATCCGGGACAAATAGTGTCATGGAGACATTCAGCCCAGGACCGGGACTTGAACTCTGCATTTCAGGACTGTCCTGCCCAATTCGGGATGGATGGTCATCCTGCCCACCCCCCACTGCTGGTTTGGCCATTTCTAGGGGAACAAATCATAGATTCATAGAAGAAGAACAGAATCATAGAAGATTAGGGTTGGAAGAGACCTCAGGAGGTCATCTAGTCCAATCCCCTGCTCAAAGCAGGACCAACAGCAACTAAATCATCCCAGCCAGGGCTTTGTCAAGCCGGGCCTTAAAAACCTCTAAGGATGGAGATTCCACCACCTCCCTAGGTAACCCATTCCAGTGCTTCACCGCCCTCCTAGTGAAATAGTGTTTCCTAATATCCAACCTAGACCTCCCCCACTGCAACTCCTTGTTCTGTCATCTGCCACCACTGAGAACAGCCGAGCTCCATCCTCTTTGGAACCCCCCTACAGGTAGTTGAAGGCTGCTATCAAATCCCCCCTCACTCTTCTCTTCTGCAGACTAAACAAGCCCAGTTCCCTTAGCCTCTCCTCATAAGTCATGTGCCCCAGCCCCCTGATCATTTTTGTTGCCCTCTGCTGGACTCTCCAATTTGTCCACATGCTTTCTGTAGGGGGGGGGGGGGGCAAAACTGGATGCAGTACTCCAGATGTGGCTCACCAGTGCCGAATAGAGGGGAATAATCACTTCCCTCGATCTGCCGGTGATGCTCCTACTAATGCAGCCCAATATGCCATTAGCCTTCTTGGCAATGAGGACACACTACTGACTCATATCCAGCTTCTCATCCACTGTAATCCCCAGGTCCTTTTCTGCAGAACTGCTGCTTAGCCAGTCGGTCCCCAGCCTGTAGCAGTGCTTGGAATTCTTCTCTCCTAAGTGCAGGACTCTGCACTTGTCCTTGTTGAACCTCATCAGATTTCTTTTGGCCCAATCCTCCAAATTGTCTAGGTCACTCTGGACCCTATCCCTACCCTCCAACGTATCTACCTCTCCTCCCAGCTTAGTGTCATCTGCGAACTTCCTGAGGGTGCAATTCATCCCATCATCCAGACCACTGATAAAGATGTTGAACAAAACCAGCCCCAGGACCGACCCCTGGGGCACCCCGCTTGATACTGGCTGCCAACTAGACATCGAGCCGTTGATCACTACCCGTTGAGCTCAATAATCTAGCCAGCTTTCTATCCACCTTATAGTCCATCCATCCAACCCATACTTCTTTAACTTGCTGCAAAGAATTCTGTGGGAGACCGTAACAAAAGCTTTGCTAAAGTCAAGATATAGCACATCCACTGCTTTCCCTGCTGCCTGCTGAGCAGGGCAGCCCCTTCACTCTCCCTTACCCCATGGGGCGGTGGAACTGCCTTGTATCTCTCCCACCCCTCCCCCCTATCCCTGCCCCCTGGGGTCTCCCTTCCCCCGCCAGTCTCCTTTTACGGTCACAGTCTCCCCCCAGCCTCCCCTCCCCACATCCCCCCTTTCCCTCGCAGTGACCCCCCCTCACATCTTCCCTCCATTCCAGCCTCGTTCCCCTCAACCCCATAATTCCCCCTCTGCCCCCGATCACCCTGCATCGCCCCATCCTCCCTTCAGTGCAACCACCGCCCCTGCCCCCGGCCTCACACACCCCCGTTCCACCCTCAGTCCCCCCTTATCTGCACCCCCCGCCCACCTTCAGCCCCCTCCCGGCTCCTCGCCCGACCACCCAGGTGTCGCTGTCCCAGCCCCCAGCACGGCCCGGGCTGGCTCCCCCCGCCCCGCACACACCGGGAGCTGGCGGCAGCTTTCCCGGGCCCCGGGCGGGAATCGCAACCAGCTCCGCTGGGAGCAGCCTGGGGCCAAACCTCCCCCTGCAGCCCGGGGGTGACGGGGTGGGGGGCGGGTCTCTCTCACCTTCCCTCCGAGCGGGGCCCCCTGGGGCAGGGGCCGGGCCGGGAAGGGGCCTGGCCGGGCTGGGGGCTCTGCCCTGGGAGAGGCTCCTGGGGAGCAGCGGGAAGGGCCCTGCTGGAGATTCCCCTCTCCCGGCTGCAGCCCGGGCTCCGGGCTCCCAGCACCAGCCGCCGGGGCTCGGGGATCTCGCCGGGAGCCTGGGAGTCAGAGTCACCGCAGCGGCTGCGAGTCACTTCCTGCTGCCGGGACTGACCGCAGCAATCGCTCCCCCCAGCTGCTCCTGGGTCCTAGCGATAAACCTATCAACGGCAGCCCCCTGCCCCAGACCCTGCCTCCTATGACACTAAGAACCCTTCAGTGTTGACCGGGAAAGGGTTCATTGTTTTATGACGACATTGTTTTCTTATATAGGCTCCTATTACCCACCCCCATCCCGATTTTTCACACTTGCTGTCTGGTCACCCTAACCACGGGCCATGGGAGGTCGCTAATAAAGGCTCATGTCACACTGTTCCTCAGGATCATTGCAAGAAGTTTGGGCAGATGATCTTTAAGGAACTACGTTTATATACCAGAAACGGTTTTAAAGTCTGAATCTAGGCAGGGTTGACAAACAGGTTTTGCTAGACCAAGGGATATCTAGTCACCTCTCTCCCACAGTTCACATGTAGATTATACTGGCACTAGAAAAGGTTCAGAAAAGGGCAACTAACATGATTAGGGGTTTGGAATGGGTCCCATATGAGGAGAGATTAAAGAGGCTAGGACTTTTCAGCTTGGAAAAGAGGAGACTAAGGGGGGATATGATAGAGGTATATAAAATCATGAGTGATGTGGAGAAAGTGGATAAGAAAAAGTTATTTACTTATTCCCATAATACAAGAACTAGGGGTCACCAAATGAAATTAATAGGCAGCAGGTTTAAAGCAAATAAAAGGAAGTTCTTCACGCAGCGCACTGTCAACTTGTGGAACTCCTTACCTGAGGAGGTTGTGAAGGCTAGGACTATAACAGCGTTTAAAAGAGAACTGGATAAATTCATGGTGGTTAAATCCATTAATGGCTATTAGCCAGGATGGATAAGGAATGGTGTCCCTAGCCTCTGTTTGTCAGAGGGTGGAGATGGATGGCAGGAGAGAGATCACTTGATCATTGCCTGTTAGGTTCACTCCCTCTGGGGCACCTGGCATTGGCCACTGTCGGTAGACAGGATACTGGGCTAGATGGACCTTTGGTCTGACCCAGTACGGCCGTTCTTATATTCTTATAAGCATTGTAAGCGAATACAATTGAAGTCCTGTTTGCATATAGCAGTGGTTCTCAACAAGGGGTACATGCATCACACAGATACAAGGCAGCCTTCTGCAAATCCCTCACCACAAAGAAACAAGCGGGCCTTCTGCAACCTTCCCCCCCCCCCCCCCGACAACTCACTTCAGCGACTCCCAAAATCAAAACCACTTATCAGGGGCCTCTGCTTCGTCAAACTATGACCACCATGACTGGCTAGCCTCCTCCGGAATAGAGAAGAGCTGCTGGCTTCATGCATCTGTGAACACTGAGTCGTCCTCAGCCTCTGGGTCCCCATCCTGCACTACATCGCCGTCCACGATTTTCTCCTGGCTCAGTCCACTCTCAACTGTCCCCTGAGCCACCAAAGTATCCACGGTGGTCTCTGCAGTGGAGGTTGGATCGCCGCCGAGTATCGTATCCAGCTCTTTGTAGAACCAGCAGCTCAGTCCAGCACTGGAGCGGCAGTTTGCCTCCCGCACCTTGTGGTAGGCGTTCCGCAGCTCCTTCACTCTGACCCTGCACTGCAGTGTGTCCCGGTCATGGCCTCTTTTATGTCATGAATCGTGATATCTGTCCGTAGGTATCATAATTCCTACGGCTGGAGTGCAACAGAGACTGGACAGTCTCCTCTCCCCAAATGCTGATGAGGTCCAACAGCTTGGTATTGCTCCAAGTGGGGGAGCACCTGGTGCGTGCAGCAGTCACGGTCACCTGGACAGATGTGCTGAGACCACTGCACGCATCTCCAAACAAACAGGAAGGGGACTTTCAAAATTCCCAAGGAATTTAAAGGGTAGGGCTGATGGTTGGTCACCTGAGGGCAGGGCAGTAGAGTTCAAACCGATGACTAGAGAGGTGAGAACAGGCATTGTGGGACGCCTCCTGGAGGCCAATCACAATGCTGTAATCGCCACAGTGTCTACGCTGGCACCACAGCGCTATAGCCCTGGCGCAGAAAGCTCTACGCCTCTCGTCGGGGTGGATTTTTTACTGCTCTGCAACTGCTCAGTTTCTGCGCACAAAGTGGCTTGGCATTGTGTACACCTCTACAGTTGGAGTGCAAAAAACTGCTTTACTGGACACAAACTTGCCAATGTAGACATAGATTCATAGATTGTAGGACTGGAAGGGACCTTGGGAGGTCATCGAGTCCAGTCCCCTGCCCTCATGGCAGGACCAAATACTGTCTAGACCAGTGGCTCTCAAACTTTTTTTTCGCAGGCCACTTGAAAATTGCTGAGGGTCTCGGCGGACCACTTAATGATCTTTCCAAATGTTATTTGTACCATTAGCTAACTATTGTAAAGCATTTTGGATAAAAGTGCTATATAATAATAATTAATTTTTTTTGTTCTACAAATAAAAGCATACAACACACATTTTAATATCAGTAGTCTTATCTTTCTAATGCGATGGATGTGCCCTGTCTTCCCTGCCATAGCAGCCCCTGAACGGAGGCTGGGAAGGATGGGGGGGCTCTCCCTCTCTCCCCCACCATGGCAGCCCCCGAGCTTGGACTGGGAAGGAAGGGGGGGGTCTTTTCCTCTCTCTCCCACCGCAGTAGCCCCTGAGCTAGGGCTCGAAAGGAGTGGGGTCTCTCCCACACCACAACACCACAGAGCTGAGGCTGGGAAGAAGGGCTGTCTCTCCCTGGCAGCCGCAGCCCTGGAGCTGGGGAAAGTCACTTGTTTCTGTGGCCGCTGCAGCCCTGCACATCCCAAATTCCCCCCGCCCCCTTTCTCACCCCATTGCCCCCCTCCCATCTACCCCTTATTCCTCCCCAAGGCCACCACCTCACCTCACATGTGCGTCTTCTCCAGGGTCCAGGTACCTAATTAGTGGATCCATGTCTGCATAGCTTCACTAATTAGGTGGGTGGCCCTTCATTCTTCTGTGTGTGGTTGCCCAGGCATACATCTTAGAGGGAACTATCCATGGACCACCTGAATGGAGCTCGTGGACCACTGGTGGTCCATGGACCACGGTTTGAGAACCACTGGTCTAGACCATCCCTGATAGACATTTATCTAACCTACTCTTAAATATCTCCAGAGATGGAGATTCCACAACCTCCTTAGGCAATTGATTCCAGTGTTTAACCACCCTGACAGTTAGGAACCTATTTCTAATGTCCAACCTAAACCTCCCTTGCTGCAGTTTAAACCCATTGCTTCTTGTTCTATCCTTAGAGGCTAAGGTGAACAAGTTTTCTCCCTCCTCCTTATGACACCCTTTTAGATACCTGAAAACTGCTATCATGTCCCCTCTCAGTCTTCTCTTTTCCAAACTAAACAAACCCAATTCTTTCAGCCTTCCTTCATAGGTCATGTTCTCTAGATCTTTAATCATTCTTGTTGCTCTTCTCTGTACCCTCTCCAATTTCTCCACATCTTTCTTGAAATGCGGTGCCCAGAACTGGACACAATACTCCAGTTGAGGCCTAACCAGTGCAGAGTAGAGCGGAAGAATGACTTCTCGTGTCTTGCTCACAACACACCTGTTAATGCATCCCAAAATCATGTTTGCTTTTTTTGCAACAGCATCACACTGTTGACTTATATTTAGCTTGTGGTCCACTATAACCCCTAGATACCTTTCTGCCATACTCCTTCCTAGACAGTCTCTTCCCATTCTAATGTGTGAAACTGATTGTTCCTTCCTAAGTGGAGCACTTTGCATTTGTCTTTGTTAAATTTCATCCTGTTTACCTCAGACCATTTCTCCAATTTGTCCAGATCATTTTGAATTATGACCCTGTCCTCCAAAGCAGTTGCAATCCCTCCCAGTTTGGTATCATCTGCAAACTTAATAAGCGTACTTTCTATGCCAATATCTAAGTTGTTGACGAAGATATTGAACAGAGTCAGTCCCAAAACAGACATATTCTTAGTCTCTGACTCTTGGAGTGCGTATCCAGCACTCGCCCTCATTGTTTTTGCTGACAGATACTGGTCATTTTCATTGTCCGAAGAACAAGAAAAATCTCATGAGAAAGGCTAGGGAAACATGAAAAGAAAATCAGAAAGGACTATTTTGGAAAGTTATCATTTGTCTTTTGAAGTCCCCAATAAATCTGAACTCCAGCCTGCCAGAATAATTTAAGATGTGACGGAACAGTCTTCACCAAAAAGAGAAAAACCCACAATGCAGGGTGGGCTACAAACCACTTTCCCATTCATGAAGTGAAATCCCAAAGAATCTTAAGATTCAGAATCTGGAGAACAAATTTAGCCATTTCCTTCTGAACAGGCTAAACTTGCTTTATTCAGCACTGCCACATTATTTGGCTGTGTTATTGACAAAAGTTTTAAGCATCATCATCATAAAAGAAAGAGGAAAACAAGATGAACCTAACCAAAAACTTCCTATCTACAAATGATCTGGATTTGGCTGGAAAAACTCCAGATGCCACTTTACCAATAGATGGAGGCTGGGATTTGTAGACCTGAATTTATGGGTCTAGTTTGTTATGGCTCGCCAGTGATCTGATTAGAAGAATTTAGGTTTATGTCCCAATTCAAGCTCCCAGGGGGTTAAAGAACACAGATAGCCTATGTCAGGAGCAGACTCTTGCAGTGTGTGGCAAGGGCACTGATACTGAGGACAATACCAGAGTTTTAAGATCTTTATTAAAACAAGTGAAAAAGCAATCAAAGCTACAAGGCACAGAGTCACAAATCAGTAATACAATCCTAAAATTCCTGGTGGTAACATTCCTATTCTAAAGACTATTTAAGCTACCATGCTCACACACTTCCCTGAAGACATGGTAGTAGGAGACAGAGGACCAGCCCTGTCTCTGGCATGCCCGATAGATTTGATGGTCTAGGTGGAGATCAGGACTAGATGATGAGTAGCTATGTTGCCAAGCTGAGCTGATAGCTTAATAGAAGGTATAAAGAGTGACGAACGAGCGATACCCCTGCACGGTTGTTTGCCCTTTTATAGGGTCCTCATAATAGCATGAATATTCATAGCCGTGCCCAATCTACCGTGCCCAAGTCTTATTTCCTCACCCAGATAAATCTTCGGGTACGCTTATTCTATAGGCTAACATATTGTGACATATATTCATACATGTTAATGTTGATTATCTCATCCCTGAAATCATTACCTTTGACATTAATCATAACTTCCATGTTCTGCTGCGCTGCACCCTGTGGTTACCGGTCTGTTCCAAACTTAAGGTAAACACCTTCGGTTCTTCATTTGATTCTCTATTCAGTTCCCCCAGAGACAAAAGGGTAGCCAATAGGACATTTATCTATGCCAAAGGTTGCAATCACTTATCCTAACTGACTCAAGCTAAGCTTCCTCTTACAGGATATGGGCCTGTAGGCTCCTTTGCGTTACAACCAACTATTCTGAGTAATATATATTGAGATCTGGTATAAACCAAACTCCCTGAAGATAACAATATAATCAATCAAATCAATAAAGAAAGCACTCTAGGCAATATAGCAAGCTAGAAAAGTAACCTTATGGGCTACAGATTTAAGCTCAAACTGTGCTTTGGGGTTCATTTGAATTCCCCCTTCAGGAATGTGACACTTTTTTCTCCAGCCCTCAAGGGTCTGATTAAGGATCAAAGAAATCAAATTCCTGAGCATGGTGGGAAAAGGACACTGTGGTAAATGACACACATGAAGGTGGAGGGGTAGAAAGGAAAAAGGATAAACTCTCCATGGCTTGGGCAGAGGCTGCTCTGTCAGAGAAGATGTGTGAGCTTGATGGGGGCAGGAGGGAATCCCTCAGACTGAACCCATCCCCCTCAAATAAAACAGAAGTTAAACCAGTGCTCTGGGGGATTTGGGGAGGGGAGGAGTTACTAGCCCCTGCAGGGAACAGCTCCAGGTCAGTGGGGGAGCCCAGCCCAGGGGCTGGTGGAAGATGGGGGGTGGGGACAGGTGTGCAGAGTGAAGGTGGGGCCTGGCCCAAGTGTCCTTCTCCTCATCTCCATGGCAGGGGGATCCCGGCTGGGAGGGAAAGGGAGGGGGGGGGACTTCAGCCAGGCAGAGGGAGCGGCTGGAGCAGTTTCTCTCTCTCCCTTCCCCCACCTGTGACCCATCAGCTCAGCAGCCAGGGCTGCAGCAGGGAGGAGGGGCTGATGGGGGCTTCTCCTCCTCTGCCTGGGGTTTGCTGAGACCAGGCAGAGCCAGAGGGTCACAGACCAATTGATGCTCAGCGGCTGCTGGATCCTCACCCCAGCGATGGGCAGCTGGATACTTGGGAGCCAAACGCCCCTGACGTGTGTGGGAACGAGGAAATGGGTTGGTCACCATGGCTGGCCCCAGTCAGGGCCCTGAGAGAATTTCCTCCTGTGTGGAGGAGTCTCTGATGTCCAGTATGGTGTTAGCTCCACTTGGGCAATTTTCCACATTGAGAGCATCTCAGAGGTTTCTTCCCTGTGTGGATTTGCGGATGCCTGACCCCAAATGAACTTTCCCCCCCATTCAAGGTGTCTCTTTTGTGTGGATCACTGATGTGTGAAGTAAAATTGAACCTTTTCCTGTAGTCAAGCTATTTCTGGGGTCTCTCACCCTTGTGTATTCTCTGATGAGTGGTAAGCGCTGACCTCCTACTGAAGCTTTCCCCACACTCAAGACATTTATAAGGTCTCTCTCCAGTGTGGATTCTCTCATGTTTAATAAGGTATGAGCGCAGACAGAAAGTTTTCCCACAGTCCAAGCATTTATGGGGTTTCTCTCCTGTGTGGGTTTTCTCATGTGCTTTAAGGTTTGATTTGAAACGGAAAGCTTTCCCACAGTCCAAGCATTCATGCGGTTTCTCTCCTGTGTGGGTTTTCTGATGTGTAGTAAGGGTTGATTTCAAATTGAAACTTGTCCCACACTCAGGGCATTTATAGGGTTTTTCTCCTGTATGGATTCTCCTATGATTAGTAAGGGCTGAACTTGCGATAAAACATTTCCCACACTCCAGGCATTTATAGGGTCTCTCTCCTGTGTGGGTTCTCTCATGAGTTAAAAGTGCTGAGCTCTGACTAAAACTTTTTCCACACTCATGGCATTCATAGGGTCTCTCTCCAGTGTGGGTTCGCTCATGTGCAATAAGCGTTGCACTCTGACTAAAACCTTTCCCACACTCAAGGCATTTATAAGGTCTCTCTCCTGTGTGGGTTCGCTGATGTGTAATAAGCGTTGCACTCTGACTAAAACTGTTCCCACACTCACCGCATTTAAAAGGTCTCTCTCCTGTTTGCACTCTCTGGTGTATAATAAGTTGTGACTTCTGAATTAAGATTTTTCCAGAGTCCAAGCATTTATAAGGCTTCTCTCCTGTGTGAGTTCTCTGATGTGTAAGAATTTTTCCACTGAAACAGAATCTTTTCCCACAGTCAAGGCATTTGCAGGGTTTCTCTTCACTGTGACTTGTCTGCCGGACTGTGGTTTCCTTGGGATCCTTACATCCTCTGCCATGTTGAATTGATTTGTCCAGTTTCTTCCCGGGATAGTTTCCCAGTTGCATCTCTGATCTGTGTCGATCTCCCCAGGCATTTCCCTGCTCCAAGCACTGGGGAAAATTCCATTCAGCTCTTCTCAAAAACCTCTCCTGCGGTTCCACTTTCCCAGGACCTTCCTGCTGCTGATTCTCCTCCTTGTTCTCACTCACTGTCCTATCACCTGCTGGGAGAGAGAGAATCCAGACAGGAGTCACTGCCTGTGCCGGGGGGGAAAGGACCGAAAGGGGAATAGCAAAGAGGGAAAACACAACACAGTGACCGTTGGGGAGATGGAGACATTGGATTCTGCCTCCACATCCTACCCCAACACTCCCAGGGAAGTAAAGTCAGGGAAGAAATTCCCACAGCTAACAGGATGGGTGAGAAGCCGTGACTGATCTTTGCCTTGATGCTACGACACCTGCTGACTGCAGCCCTGACCTAGGTGAGATGGGGCAGAACTGAGGGCTCTTGGTCACAGCAAGTTTTTGGGAGCCCCAGCTTTTTCCTTCACTCACCAGATGTTTATCTGTTTCCCCCATTCCTCACCTGTGCAGGTGCCTCTCAGGCTCTCTCTTTCCTCAGTGACTTGGAGATTCGGGACCCACGGCTCTTCCCCTCTTTCCAGCTGGGCAATCAGGTCCGGTTTGGGAATGGGGAATCCTGCTAAGCAGTGAAATTAGACAAGGTCAGGCCGCATGGAGTCTTGGTAGAGTATTTGTTACATGGAATATTCCCTGAGTTTAACCTGTCCCTACATGGGATTAGGCAGCTCAGACCCCTTGGGAGCAGCAGACATCTGGAAGGTATGGGGGTGTTGTCACTCCCTCACTAGGAGGTCCCAGGGTAGATGCTCTCTGGGGACTCACTGACACACACACAGCTCAGATGTTAAACTCCTGCCTATTTCCAAGCCTGCAGAATGGAGAGCCCTCCCCACAGATGGAACTAGTCCCAGGATGGAAGGTGAACGGTCTGTGAAGAAGAAATAATACAGACAGGGGAATACCCTGCTTCTGGCCTCTTGAAAGCTGGAGAGATGGGGATGAATTGGCCTGTCCATTAGGTTTCTGCCTCCCCTGTTCCCTAGAATGGGGTGTGGAGATAAAAGGTCTCTCACACTGGAGCTGTGGATTATGTGACCCTCTCCCTCCAAACTAACTCACCAGAGAAGAATCTGACCAGAGTCAGATATGCAGATCCACAGCTTCTAATAATCGAGGGGACGGGTATCTCTTACCCAGCGAGGTCACTGTCTCATAATTCTCCTGCATGACGTCCCTGTAGAGGGCTCTCTGACCGGGGTCCAGCAGAGCCTCTTGCTCCTCCGTGAAATACACAGCCACCTCCTCGAAGGTCACCGGCATCTGAAACATCAGTTCACCCACTCAGCATCTGCAGCCCCAGCAACAATCCCACTAGTCACAGGGGAGGAAGCCCAGAAAAGCAGAATCCCACCCGCACCCTGCTCAGACCAGCCAGCAGGCTTTAGGGGGTGGGGAGAAGGTGAGAGCTCCTTGTCCCCCCAGCACACGGAGCAGAGCAGGGTCTTCTCATTTCCCACATGCCTGCCAGCCACAGGCTGATATTGGAAGCAGAGCTCTGAGCCAGGGACAGGGACAGGAATCCCGACAGCTTCCCTTCGTATTTCAAAGCAGCCTCTGGTCAGTGGGGTCAGGCTCCAGCACTGGGAGTCTGGTCAGTTTTCCCAGCCCTGCCTAGAGGGGGTTTTTCCTGATTCAGAAATGGGGGGATGTTTCCAGCATCTGCAAATGGTTCTGTTCAGAAAATCAGGCTCCAGATTGAACGTGTCCCAGCAGGTTTATCACATCTTGTCCCCTCCCTGCCTCTCCCTGGGTCTTTCCTGCCCCTTTCCCCTCTACAGTAATTCCCCCTGCAGCTCCCTGAAAATCCCCTACCTGAGCTGGCTCCATCACAGGCATTTCCCTTCTGCGAAATGTGGACATGATTCCTCAGCCTGTCAGGGCGAGAGGGGCGATGGGGGAGGTTTCAGAAGGGGCTTGAGTCCATTTCACACCCCGATTCCCCCCAGGCTCTCTCCCTGCAGACAGACTCTCTGGACTCTGCCATGCTGGGAAAACCCTCAGTCACTTTATTACAACACAGACCTGGCCCCTCCCACCAGCACTGAACCCCTGAGACACTTTTAAACCCCACCACGGAGTCACTAAGACAAATGCTAGAAAAAAGCAGAATCAAAGGAGCCACTTTGGGGGATTCCCCCTGGGGCTGCACGTCCCCCCAGCAGTGCGGGAACTAGGCAGAATCTGGCTTTTCCTCTGTGAGCTCCTCCTCTTGTTCCCAGGAGAGTGAGTCGGCCCAGGGGGATGCAGGGAATGGATCCCGGCAGGGCTGGGAGCTGGGAACCTCCCTCCCCACTTCTTGCTCCTGCTGCCCCTTTCGATCTCACCCCTCCCCTTCTTGTCTCCGTCCCTCCCCCCTCTGCCTGGGAGAACTGGGGACTGTCCCGTTCCCATGGGTGTTGGCTCTCCAGTGTGAGCCTGGCTGTGTCACTGGGGGGTAGGAGTTCCAGGACCCACAAAGCAATAGGGAGCCCCTCCCCCTCCGGTACAAACTCACCAGCAGGTCCCTGAAAGGGGCCCTTTGTGCAGAGTCACTTTCCTGCCCGGCCCCAGCCCTTTCCCCCAGATATCTCCCAGTCCCCTGCAGTTCAGGGGCTGGTGCGGGCAGAGTCCGGGTCTGCCCCAGGGGGCTGATTCCAGCCACTGGAGAAAGTGCCCACTTGGGCTGGGCACAGGGGGGGGGAGGGTTAATGAAGGTCTGTCCCTGGCACAGCCCCAGTTGGGGAGCAGCAGTCTCACAGTCTGGGCTCTCAGGTAGAGGAGGCAGCAGCATCTGACCCAGGCAGCTCAATTCAAGGGCTCTAATATCAGGAGCAGAGAGAGACACACACCAGCCTCCTCCTCTCCCTGAGCAATAGCCAGAGCCCTCTGGTGGCAGCAGCTAATGACTGAGCCTCCCTGTGCTACCCCTGCAGCCCCCAGGGACAGGCAGGCAGAGGCTGATCCCATTGGCCCATCCGCACTCACCCCCTGCCAGAGCCAGCAGTGACTCCGGTCTGACACCGGTGTGGCTGAGATCTGAATCCTGCCCAGAAATCAGACCAGGGCCCTAGGCAGCCCCCAACACTGTGGAGACAGACCATAAAATCATGAGTGTGTCTGAAAATCATAAACTGGGAGCGGGGGGCGGGGGTGTCTAGATATTTGCCTTGTAGCTTCTAAGACCTTAGGTGGAAGCCCCGTCCTCCAAAGCTATTTGTGGTAAAGGAATTCCCCTCTGGCTGCTGGGTGGGGCAGCCCCTCACCCTCTCCTGCCCCATGGGGTGGGGGAGCTGCCCTTGTATCTCTCCCTCTCATTCTCCCCGACCCTTGCCCAGTTTCTCTCCCTCCCCAGCCAGTCTGTTCTTACTTTGTCTCCCCCCAGCCTCCGCTCCCCACATACCCCACTTTCCTTCGCAGTGTCCCCCTCAGAGTTTCCTTCTATTGCAGCCCTGTTCCCATCCGCCCCATAAATCTCCCGACTGCCTTGCATTGCCCCATCCTCCCTTCAGCAACCCCCTGCCCCATCCCATCCTGCCCCCTGCATCCCCCTTCACTCTCCTCCTGCCCCATCACACAGCCCTTCCCACCTATAAGTCCCCCCCTCCTCTCCCACCCACGGTCCCTCTTCAGATCCCTGTCCAGGTGTGACTGTCCCAGCCCCAGCACGGCCCGGCCCGGCTCCCCCCGCCCCGCACACACCGGGAGCTGGCGGCAGCTTTCCCGGGCCCGGGGCAGGGAATCGCAGCCAGCTCCGCTGGGAGCAGCCTGGGCCCAAACCTCCCCCTGCAGCCCGGGAGTGACGGGGGGGGGGCGGGTCTCTCTCACCTTCCCTCCGAGCGGGGCCCCCTGGGGCAGGGGCAGGGGCCGGGAAGGGCCCTGGCCGGGCTGGGGGCTCTGCCCTGGGAGAGGCTCCTGCGGAGCAGCGGGAAGGGCCCTGCTGGAGATTCCCCTCTCCCGGCTGCAGCCCGGGCTCCGGGCTCCCAGCACCAGCCGCCGGGGCTCGGGGATCTCGCCAGGAGCCTGGGTCCAAGGGTCACTGCAGCGTCTGCGATTCCCTTCCTGCTGCCGGGGAATGAGCGACCCCAGTATCGCTCCCACCCAGCTGCTCCTGGGTCCTAGCGATATCTTCCGGAAGGCGCTTTGCCTCTCTGTGTCTGGCTTCTGTTAGTCTTTAAGGTCAGAAGGGACCATCATGATCATCGAGCCCAGGGATTCTCACCACCAAATTTTTGATGGCCTCAAAGTGCGACCAGCAGCTCTTGGGGTGACCACTCTGATGTTTTTTTCTAAAATATGTAATTACCTTTAGGAAAAAAAACAATAAATATGCACAGAGGTAAGCGGGGAACAGTGGGAAACTTTCCTGATTTATAGACTGCCCCCATGGAATGGAATAGCAGAAGGATCTGGGTCCTCGCTCCCACTCCTTATACCCAGAGGCCTGCCTGCCCTCCAGGACTCCCCTTCCACTCTCCTGTGTAGCAGAGTCCTTGTAATCCTGACAAGGGTAGGCCCAGGGTTCCTGAGGGGCTGGACACCGAACCTTGTGATCACTCAGGACAGGGGCTAGGCTGTCCCTACTCTGGGATACTGTCTCTGCTCTCCCTCTTCCCTGACCATTGTATAGAGTTCAGAACAAATGCAATTTATTAAACAGCAACTAATAAAAAAAATCAGGAAAAAATGGGAAAGGTTAAAGGAAAACACGTCACCCCACTATGTGGGATGAACCACAAACAGACGTCTCTGGAATGTCAGGGCAGTTCACAGTCTGTTCCTCCCATGTCCCAGGCCTCCCTCCCAGGCCCTGGCTGTGCTGCAGGGATGCTGCGGGTCGGACACCTGCTTTGGCGGTCGCCTCACGCCCTCAGGCTCTAGGTGACAGGACCCTTCTTCCCAGTGTTCCCCCACCCCCATTGGAGTTAAGATCCCCCTCCCAGTCCAGCCTGCAAGGCCTCTTAGCTGGGGACATCTTCCTGCGCCGGGCCCTCTGCCCACATCCCCCTCGCTCTCCCCAGCTGCTCACCGCACCAGGCTTCGGACTGCTCCAGCCCCAGCTCCCCTCTGCCTCAGCGCTGCTGCTGTTCCGCCTCCAGCCCAGTCCCCCACTCAGAGTTTCTCTCTATTGCAGCCCTGTTCCCATCTGCCCCATATGTCTCCCCTGATTCCCCTGCATTGCCCCATCCTCCCTTCAGCACCCCATCCCCTTCACCCCCTCCTGTTCCCCCCTTATCTGCCCCATCATCCCTTCAGTACACCTCCTATCCCCATCCCATCCTGCCCCCTGCATCCCCCTCCTGCCCCACACACATCCCTGATCCCCCTCAATCCCACTTTATCTACACCCCCCACCCCTCTTCAGCCTCCTTTCAGCTCCTCCCTTCCCCCTCCCCCCCCAGGTGTGGCTGTACCAGCCCCCAGCGTGGCGCAGGCTAGCTTCCCATGCCCTGCATATAATGGGAGCTGGCAGCCACCAGCAGGAGAGCTAATGGCAGCTATGTCTATGGGAGAAGCTCAAAAAAAAAAAAAAATGCCTCCCTAGGCATATTGAGTTTCCTTCTGCAGGAGGCAGGCAAATGGGAAATGCCAACCAGAGGGATTTCCCTGGGACATGAAAATTTTTTCCCACAGACCCCTAGAAGAGTATGAAAAGCTGAAGAATTGGCAGTTCTGTTCTGAGCATGGGCAGCAGGTATAATAGGCCAGGGGAGATTAAGTAACGGTGGTTGAGGCATGAAGGGACATATGAATCTTTAGCGCATCTGGCAGGTAAATATCTTGCAATGCTGGCTACAACAGTGCCGTGAGAACACTTGTTCTCACTTTCAGGTGACATTGTAAACAAGAAGCAGGCAGCATTATCTCCTGCAAATGTAAACAAACTTGTTTGTCTGGGCAATTGGCTGAACAAGAAGTAGGACTGAGTGGACTTGTAGGCTCTAAAGTTTTACACTGTTTTATTTTTGAATGCAGGGTTTTTTTTTACATAATTCTACATTTGTAAATTCAACTTTCATAATAAAGAGATTGCACTACAGTATTTGTATTAGGTGAATTGAAAAATACTATTTCTCTTGTGTTTTTACAGTGCAAGTATTTGTAATCAAAAATAAATACAAAGTGAGCACTGTACACTTTGTATTCTGTGTTGTAATTGAAATCAATGTATTTGAAAATGTAGACAACATCCAAAAATATTTAAATAAATGGCATTCTATTATTAACAGTGTGATTAATCATGTGATTAATCATGATTAATTTTTTTAATCACTTGACATCCCTAATTCCAATTGATTTCTTTTATAAAAATTATATGATAAAAATTAGAAAGAAAGCAATTTTTCAGTAGTAGTGTGGCTATGACACTTTTGTATTTTGATGTCTGATTTTATAAGTAAGTTGTTTTTAAGGTCGAACTTGGAGGTAGGCAAGACAAATCAGCCTCCTGAAAGGGGTACAGTAGTGATGAAAGGTTGAAAGCCGCTGGCATATAGGGCCAACAGAAAGAGCACACTGGAGACTCAACAATGGGGCGTATGGGGGGGGGGGTCACTTCACAGTGTATGTGGGTGTGAGAGTCAGTCTGTCTGAGAGAGGGACAATGTGTGTGTGTTAGGGAAGTGTGAGAGACAGTGAGTGCACTGTTACTTTAAGTCCCCCACTCCCTCCCTCCCTCCCTCCCCCACTGAGCCCAGCTCTCCCCTCTTCCGCCCTCACCCCCCACTCAGGTGGAAGTTTCGCTCCTGCTGTCCTGGCCCTGGCCCAGCCCCCACTGGAGACAGGCAGAGTCCAGGGAGGGACTCTGTTCCCGGTGGTGGTGGGCCGGGCTGCTGTGCCACCAGTGACCAGCCACCCTGCTCTGGGCTCCCCGGGGCTGGGCGGGCAGAGCCGGAGGCTGAGGAGCAAGGGAGGGAGGGGTCGGGGTTGGGGTCGGGGAGAAGCCCACCACCCCAGCGCAGGGTAGGGGCCAGAGAAGAGAGGATTCCAGCCATGGCCAACGAGGGGAACGGTGCCCCAAATTTTCCAGTGCCATACGCAGTCGCGTATGCTGCGTGTGCCTAAGGATGGCCCTGAGGGGATCCCAATGACGGTGGCTGGTGACACTGGGAGAATGCTTTAGACATGGATTTTACTTGTTAAAGTTATACTCAGACTATCTGAATCCTGTTATACCTGGTGTTTGATGTGTAACCACTTAGTCTTATTGCTTCACTCACTATCTCTTAAATCTTAATCTTTGTTCATAAATTCCTGTTTGATTTCACTAAAACTATATCTCAGAGCTGTGATGTTATATTGGTGCCAATCCTCAATTAAATCAAACAAGCTGGGGTATTGTCCCTTTGGGGACGGCTTATCTGGGAATTTCTGAGTGTCCAGTGGAGAGGGGCTGGACACTGCAGAAGGACATGTCAGAGGAGCTGGAGAACGAGGTTGCGCCTACTGTTAACCTGCAAGGCAAAGTAAGGACTGGCAGAGCCCTGGGGAGTTTGGGTGGGGAGTTAAAAGGCCTGGAGGTGACAGGGAACTGACACCCAGCTCAGCAGAAGCACGTCTCCCTATTATGAATTACTGTGGATCTGAGGAATGAATGTGATGCACATGAATGTGGTACAGCTTGACATGTTTGAATTTGCTAGAGGATTCTGGGAGCAGGGCCTCCTTAGCATCAAACGGTTCATGTGGAAATTCTCTATTCTGCGTGTATGTTCTATTACCCACCTTTGTCAGTCAATATGCCAGCTCACCAGGTAAAGAAATCGTATAACCACGAGATCAGTGAGCTTGGCACAAGCTGACCCGAGGCAAAATGACCAAAATGACCCCTTAGGAAGGCATCATGCTGACAGTTTGAGTGAATGATTGATGAGAGCATAAACGTGGGGTGATGTCTGGTGGGTACCCCTTCTGCAGTCCCTTCCAAAGTATTAATTAGGAGAAAATTAGTAATAGAATGCCCATAAGACATGTTTCTAGGACATGTGACTCCTTTGAGTGCAAAAGGTATAAATATAAGCAAAGTGAATTAGTTAAAGAGGAGGAGGAGGAGGAGAGGAAGAGAAGAAGAAGAAGGGTTCCCTAATTAACATCTGAAGAGGTCTGTGATGCTGTAAGACAGAGGGTCCCAGGGTAGCCAAGTCTCTACCTCAGGGGAATCCTTGATAGACCAGATACCTGAGAAGAGAAGACAAGAAGAAAGAGAAATCCTCTTCTAGGTTGGTAGCTATACCCGCTTTGCTAGCCAATCAGAATACTGTGTGGGGCCAGCATAAGTACTGAGGGTTTAGGCTTGGGGAATTGAGGCTCACTAGGGAGATGTGCATTAGATAGAATTACACAAGCAGTATAAAGTTTTCTCAAATAAACTGTTGTGCATTAAGTATCCTCAATCTGACTTGTTGATTGGTACCGGTAAACATTCTGCCCAGTTGTGGGCCATTAAAAATCCATTTCAACATTTGTTACCATGCCAGTGAATAAGTTAACTGTTTCTGAACCGGCTGGATAAGCTAAAATGTTGTCTTAAGATATTATACTGGCCAGGGAACTGAGGACTGGATAGAGTTTGGGACCCAACTGATTACAAGTTATTGGGACAGAGGGAAATACCCAGGTATGCAGGGTTGTATTAGTGCTATCTTTGAGTCTATGATATTCTGCAAGTGCGAGCAAGGCGGGTTTACTCCGGAGGACAAGGGGGACACCCTGAAGCCTCTGGCTATGGTTGATGAGTGCTTGTTAAGACAGGTGTTTAAAAGCTTGGGGTCTGATCCATGTTTGACTGCTGCAATCTCTACACTGCATAAGAAAGCTTTGAACAACTTGTTGTTGGGGTATCAAAAGGGTTACACTCCCAAGAAAGCCTAAACAGCAGCACAAGTCATCTGTGCTATGTCTCAGGCTGTAAATAAGCTCAAGACCTGTGAATATGAAAAGGAACATTTGGACCAGGAATTGGAAAAACTAAAATTGCAACATGAAAACCTGAAACATGATTTGCAAACTGCTGTAGCACAGAAGGTAACTAATGCCCAGCAGATAACACCTTTAACCCAGATGTGTCAGGATTTAGAGGAGAGAATAAATGTACAGGTGGAGGAAGAGGAGCCCCT